>NW_024067814.1:300000-513151 GCF_009389715.1 Phoenix dactylifera
CTTCTTGCTTCTTCACTCAGAAGCACTCCCACAACGTCATCAAAATCAACTTCCCCGTTGCCGAAGAGTTGCTCACCGCCATCACCAGGCCCTCCCAGCTATCAGGCAATCCGGAGAGGATTAGCAATGCCCGAATCTCATCGTCAAAACTAATCTCCACTGACTCCAACTGGGCCGTGAGTCCATTGAACTCGTTGAGGTATTCTGCTATGCTGCCGCCATTTTTCATACGAAGATTAAACAACCTCTTCATGAGAAATACCTTGTTTGATGCTGAGGGTTTCTCGTACATCCGCGACAATGTTGCCATCAACTCCATCGTCGTCTTCTCGTTTTTGATGTTGAATGCCACTTGGGATGCAAGTGACAATCTGATGGTGCCGAGCGTCTTCCGATCGAGGACCTCCAGTCTTTTCTTTGCTCTACCTCCAAGAGGTAAATAGAGATCCTTCTGGTAAAGGTAATCTCTATTTGCATCTTCCAAAACCCGAAGTTCGTGCCATTGAACTTCTCAATTCGCAACTTCCCTTCATCCGCCATTGCAGAAAACCAATAGCTCTGATACCAATTGTTGTCGCGCCCGCCGGAACCCACTCACACCAGCGCCGCCACCGACGTCGGACAAGCAAGAGAGAACAAACGGATAAGCACTCTCTCGCTCCCTCGACCGGACTCAAGGATCACCTCTTCGCTCCGCCTACGAAGGGCAAAAGATTACCCCGTGGTATCAGTAGGGTAAAACACTTGAGCACCGCAACGGATTATCAAAGATCAAAGGAAGAAGAAGGAAGAAAATAGCAAGCAAACATAAAGATGTAACGAGGTTCGGCTACAAGTAGCCTACGTCCTCCACCGCTCCAAATCTCAATTAGGATGATCTGATTACAGAGATAGCACACACCCGAACGATCACAAGCGATCGCTCTTCAAGAGATTCACACAGAATTCCCTTTGCACAAGAAGTAGGATCCCAATCCTCTTCTTCTCTAGAACCCTAGCCTCACAAAACAAGAGTCTCTCTCAAATATACGGCAAATCTCTATACCCTAGGGCTCTCATGAGTCCTATATATAGTCTCAAGACCTTCAGATGATCATAGCCGTCGAAACGCGAACAAAACACCAAAAGAAAACTCATCCGTATGATTTTCCGCGAGTCGAGTCGACTCGACTTTAGTTCGAGTCGACTCGGGCACGTCTGGACAACTTTCAGTATGATGGCACGATCTCGGGTCGACTCGACTGTGGCTCGAGTCGAGTCGAACTCGACTGTAGCTCGAGTCGACTCGACTGTAGCTCGAGTCGACTCTGACAGTCCAGACAGAAACATGGTTTTTGCGGCTTTTCTCCTCTCGGATCGACTCGACGAGCCTCGAGTCGACTCGACTGTTCCCGAGTCGACTCGACTGTAGCTCGAGTCGACTCCGCCAGTCGCCAGACAGAACTATGCAGAATTAATTCTCCTTCAATTCTCTCATCACCATGGTCTCACATACCCCAACAATGTATGCATGTATGTATGTATGTATATATGTATGCATGTATGCATGTATGCATGTATATATATGTATGCATGTATGCATGTATATATATGTATGCATGTATGCATGTATATATATGTATGCATGTATGCATGTATATATATGTATGCATGTATGCATGTATATATATGTATGCATGTATGCATGTATATATATGTATGCATGTATGTATGTATATATATATGTATGTATATCTATATGTATGTATATATATATTATGTATGTATATCTATATGTATGTATATATATATGTATGTATATATAATAATATATATATATATATATATCTATATATATGTATGTATGTATGTATGTATGTGTGTGTATAATGATATATAAGATACAGACACATACATAAAAACATATATACAGCCAAATGCATACATGACTCGCCTTACTTTAAATGCAGAAGGAGATATTAATGGAGACCACATAGTACACAACTACACATACTATCTAACAGTTAGGTTGAAACCAATAATCATAAAATCAAATGTACAGCAAGTTGTATGTAGTTTATTAAGGATCAATTTCATTGATAGAAATTTCTTGGGAAATACACCAACTAAAAATCAGGCATGGTTGTGTAAACCCAACTAATTAGCCGCTGATGATGGTGTTTACTGATTATATACAATCCATTGCGTACTCTGCTTAAGCAACTCCTGCATTCTTTCATCTTCCAGCCTTCTGAAGCAAAGATTTACTAATATGTGCTTACCAAAAGTAAAATTCCTCGAATATGGAAGATGTATGCAGTTTCTTAAATATAGGCATTCGCATTATGTCATTTAACACAAATGTAATGAGCACACTAAAAAAAAGTACACCAAAAAAGGTACACCAAAGAAGAACAAACATTAAACAGAAAAAGACAAAAGTTACAGGTCATGACATTGACAATGTTTCTATCTACTGAGCAAATTAGCTAAGTAAATTAGCTAATGCTTATCCATTCTAATAGTTTGTTAAGTACTTGTTAAATACTGCATATATGCCACCTTGTATGAGCACCGTGTATAATACATGGCAGATGAACTAAATGTTCATCTTGTTGCCTTTAAAAGCAGGTACCACTATTGAAAGTTTGCCTATGCTTCACAGAATACTACCACTTCAGAGCTGGCCTTCTTCAGGAACTACATTAATTAGGAAATTTAATCACCTAATTAGCTTAGCAACTACAACCATCCCAACGAAAGCAAAAGGTCGGAAAGAAACGGTAGTTCAACATGCCTAGCTTGGGTTGATGTGACTCCATTTGGTTCTGGGAATAGCGGGCTTAGATTAGCTAGTGCTAGGCCTTGACCAAGACTTTTGTGGCACTTAAAATCACTAGTGGACTAGGAACAGTGGTCCAACAACAACACTATAATGGCCAGTTAAAAAATTAGATAAAATTGTTGAAAAAACATAATATTATAGCTTGACAGAAGTAAAGATTAAAGTATCACTTTGATCGATTTAAGTGTCGCAAACTGCGGTCCAATATGACAACCTTCAATTCAAGGATAAGAAGAATCCTGTTAAACAAAATTATGCATTTGTCATAGAGGAAGCCTGTCTATATGAAAGGAAAGAACTCACTACTGTTTATATTATCTGCTACAGATGATTGCAATTCCCGTCATTCAACAGCACAAGGGAAAACATATACCAAATTAGACCCCTAGCATCAGATGTACATATCGTAAGACCCCTATGCTTATGTTATATGTGACATTCGTAATTATTGCACATATTAAAAGACCCTTAGAATCCAAGGTCCGCTGTACCACCCCATACCATCTGGTACAGGACGTACCGTACCATACCGGAAGGAAACCGGCACAAAACTCAACTTTGAATTAGTACAAGCCCCCTTCCGCCCCGTACCGAGGCGTATTGACCTGTTCCGAGGTGTACCGACCTGTTCCGAGCCGTACCAAGGTGCATACCAATCCGTACTGAAGCGTACCGACTTGTATTGAAGTGTACTGGATAAAAATTTGGCTAGAAAACTATTTCGATACATGATACATATCGTGCCGTACCGACCATACCATACCGAACCGGTAAAGTACCGATACGGTACTCGGTACCGAGATTGTGGACCTTGCTAGAATCAGATCCCTATGCTTCTGTTATATTGAATGCCACATCACTATCAGGTTACCTTATCATTAAAAGAATTCTAAACAGAATTTTTATCAATATTTTGTAGTTCAAAAATAGGTTAAAGAGAATCAGAAGGCTTTTCAAAAAATTATACAGATTTTTAGATGTAGACTTCTTTGCACTTATTGGTCTGTAGTTCTCTGTTAGAGTTAAGCACCTTGGTGCAAAAAGTTCTCCATACCAGGCATTTAGTAATTTTTTCTCACATTTTATTTAGCAGCAACATGGATACCAAGTTATAGTAAATAAAGAGCTTTCTAAATGCTTCCCATTTTATGCATGATAGTGGAGCTAAACAATTTTATGGCCATTGAAATAAACCAAGATTGGTGTTTGCGAGGTGTTTGAGCATGACAAGCAGCAATCCAAAATTCAATAAGAAAAGCAATATTAAGCACATATAATGTTCAAGTTGTTAACTGCATCATGAATTTTTAAATAAAGCGTGTATTACAATTCATAAACAAATACCAGAAAGCACCCGAAACTTTCCACAAAGACTGCATATGTCTGATACAGGATGGAGTTAACAACACATTTGTAGCAGGAAGGGAAAAGTGAACTTCCGAGGAATACTAAGCATCAATTATGTGGTTCAACCATTCAAGTATTTCTAACTTCATGTTTCCTCAATCACGATCCTCGTGCAATGTTGACAGTGAATAAGTTGCAAAGACCTAAAATTCTGGTCACAGCAATGTTCTATGTAGGAATCATATAACTGTGCAGATGAAATATCAATCATCTTGAACATTATCTGACATTATCTGACCATATAGAACTGGATAGACCTTACTACTCTCCATGTCTGTATTAAGGTACATTTTTTACAATAACGGAGATCTCACAATCTGGGTTCAAGTAAAAAAAACCTAAGAAAGACCAGACCATAACACAAATTATCAATCTGTAATCAACAAGACTGCTTTATCTATATGAGGCTATCTAGCATGTCAATGAAATTAAATCAAGAACACAAAACTATGAAGAAAAGCTACACAGTTCTCTGTTGCTTGCAACCAATAAGAAGAAGGAGTATTTTTTCCAAAAAGGAAGGATATATTTAAATACCTCATAAGTTAATGTACCCCAAGCTGAATTAGGCTGACGAAGTGTGACATTTGAAATGATACCATTAGCAGACAGGATACAAATTGCTCGAGGCCCTTGTTGAGAAAAGGATATGATCTTCATAGTGACATCCTTTAAAGTTAAAAAAAGGGGGTCAATTATTTCAGATAAGAACAACTTAAATGAAAAAAAAGGAAAATCTTATTGCATATATGCAAGAACTGTTTTTACTTCAACAACTGCTTCTAACAACCAGGAACCTCAGCCCTAGCATTAACTTCTATGCGTTCTCATACAAGAACTAAATATTCATTAATTATAAGGTCAAATCTTAATAATATTTAGGAGCAACTTTGAAAAACCTTGTAGAAGCATGTGCTCAATAAGCTCCAATAATAGGTGCCTATATAATGAAAGAGTTTTTTTGCATGTCTACCCTCCTAAATATCCGAAATTGCATAAATACTCTCATAAAGTTCCTATTTGCATGTATACCCTCATCAAACACTTGTTTTGCATATATACCCATGTTTTCTTTTTTTTGCATATGTACCCATATCATCTAATGCCATTAAAATATAAACAGTTTAAAATATACTCAAAACAAAATCCATTAAAAAATAATAAAAACTCGGCTAGGACTTGCCAAGTCTTTCATGACTCCATTGAATTGACAAGTTAAAAAAAGGCCAAGTAGTACTGTCAGTTTTTCTTTGTTTAAGATCTTAATTTGGTCAAGTTGACAAAGTTAAGATCTTAAAGACAATGTGACTTGGTCTTTATTTTGACTCGCCGATCCAACGGAATGATGAAAGACTTGGCAAGTCTCAAACGAGTTTTGATCATTTTTAATAGATTTTCTTGAGTATATACCCTCCTAAATATGTAAAATTATATGAATACCCTCACAAAGTTGCTATTTGCATATTTACACTTATAAATTTCTTTTTTGCATGTCTATTCATAAAGGTATTTTAGTTATTTTTAATTTTAAACCTTCTATTTTTTAACGACATTAGATGGTATGAGTACATATGCAAAAAAAAGAAAAAGAAAAGGGTATACATGCAAAACAAGTGTTTTATAAGGGCATATATGTAAATAGCAACTTTACGAGGATATTAATACAATTTTGAATATTTAAAAGGGTATACGCATAAAACTCTAAAAGAGAACTAACTGATACTGTATCATTCTTTTCAAACTTAAACAGACATCATCCACATATCATATATAAAACATCTACAGAGAAGAAAGACAAGTTGGTGTTAATCTACACTCACGATGTAGTCTGAAACATGTTTACTTCACAACCTAATGTCAAGCAAATTCCATGAATCACATTGTAGATTCTCTTAGTACTAAGTGCATCGGTACAAGTATGTATAGAAACTAAGAAAGGCATGTAGTGGTAATATGGCATGGTCGAATATCATTTCAAGGATACAAAACATGCCTCTTGTGATGTCGAATTCAATCAATAGCGATTAACCAGCTCTAGGCACTGATTCAAGGACCTTTACTAAAGGGCGATAACAATTATTGTCCTTGGGGAGGGAGAAGGGATTTGATAACACCCAAAAAAGGAAAAGATTATTAGGATTTCTTTTCCTTTTGGCTAGGCCCTTTAGGAAATGTAATGGATGTTGGCTATTGGAGTATAGATGCACAACAATGCTAATTTACTTTTAATGTAGTCCTATTTAGGAGAACATAGGTGGCCCCTTAGTTGTTATGAGACAATAAATAACTGGCTACCGGTTCACTATTTCTAGAGCCTAGTTAGAGTAGGAAATAGATATAATTGAATCTGGCTGGTTGGTTTTGGGTTTTGTTAATTTCCTTTCGCAGATTCCTTGTTGGGCGGGATTTGTGACCAGTGAACCTATTAAAGAGTACACATACATGGCTATAGAGTGGGATTTCTGGAAAGGACAGTGATATGGTACACCGAGGTGGACTAGAACTTTTGGTCCAGCCATCTTACTCTGCATTGAATCCTCATCAAACATCTGCAAAAAAGAAAAAATAATGTAATAGTCAATTATGATAGTGAAACACATGGAATGATGGATCATTATTCGTAAAGGAGTAAGGTGGGCGGACTGAAAGTTCTAGGATACCCAGGTGTGCTGTATCATTATTTTGGCAGAAGTTGCAGGCAGAGAACTTTAGTGAAAGCAAGAAAGCCTGCAGGCTACTCTTTCCTTTTTCTTCTTATTCTACTTCCTAATGTTCTCAATCTTCTTCTATTCCTTTCCATTTTCCCCAATTATTTCTTTTTTTTTAAAATTTATTTCTCATGTTACATTGTGAAGTAATGCATTTTTATCAGATCTGGCAAACAGAAGAGATCCTATTGGTGGCAGATTGGTATTTAAAATTGTTATAGACTAGGCAGACTGTTAGTGGACAGACCAAATACAATTAGATAATACAGATTGAATGTTGACCCAATGGATTGATTTTGATGAGTACAAAATGTTTGAGTATAATGATTGTATTCATGGAGTAGTTAATTTGTTTTATAGGAAGCTCATTGAGGTTGAAAGGCTAGAGAAGCATAGAGAAGTTCTTTGAAGAGTTTAGGAAGTTTTATAGTGGATAAGTCGACCCTGGAGAATCATGAGTCGACTCTTGTGGAGTACGAGTCGACCCCAGCACAAGTGGAGTCAACCCTAGAATGACCGCAAACAGAAAACAGAAGCAGTAAAAATTAACCCTTTCGTAAGTCAACCCTAGCGGATCACGAGTCCACCCCAAGCAAACTCGAGTCGATCACAAAGTTAAACAAGTTGACCCCACATTGACCATAGGCGAAAGATAGAGCGCAGCAAAAACAAATACTTTCTCGAGTCGACCCCTAAAGAAGAGTCGAGTCTTGAAGAAGTTGAGTCGACCCGCCTGCGCCTGACAACAGTAGCAACTAGTTTTTCTGCAAAACCAGAATGATTGTTTTTACTCCCAACGGCTATTTTAGCCTCTCTAACAGCTAGAAACGTCTTCCAACCGGTTTTCGAAAATATAAATGCATGGGAACACCCAAGGAAGACAAGAAGAAGAAAGAGGATTAAGGAGAGTGAGTGGATGAGGTAAAGAAAAAGTAATACAAGTTAACCACCACTTCTAGCACTGGAACTTGAGGATCAATCTGAAAATGATCATTCAAAGCCTCCACCCGCTTAAGAGAGAGCTTTCAAATATCGATAGAGAAGAGAGCTTCAACTCTTATCATTGAGTAAACCCCACAAGATCAAAAGCGAGCAAGAAAGGGAAAGGGAAAGAGCTGAATTGTATTCATCAAGATCTTAACTTCAGAGCAATCAAACTCGAGCGGCAATGGAAAAAATCCAACTTTCGTAAGGTTACTTTCTATCTTTTGTGCACAAGATTAGGAAATCTCGCTGTGGGGTTTTGGTGTAGCTGACACTATGAAAAATCAATAACTTTAAGGTTTTGCTGTACCATGAAATAGCAGACTCGCGTCAGTTGACATGAAAAATCGACTAGTTTTGCCGAGCTTGAAAATCAACAAGGGAGTTCCCAAGTGTTGGAACTAAGTTGTTAGTTGTACCAACAAAATAATTTGCTGGTTTGGTTTATTGCCAAAAAAGCAACTAGGTTTAGTTATAGCTCGGAAAACAACTGTGTTGTAATCTGTTCATAGATTACAGTAAAATTTCTAAAAAGAAAGCCTTGGGAGTGGACTAGGATTTGAGTTTGGCTCCGACCATTATAAAATCTGTGTTCAGTTATTTGATTATCACTCATTTAGCTGTACATACTTAAGTTTCGATAAGTTTATTCAAACATTGTTAAAATTTGTAAAAAGTGTTAAAAACCCAAGTCGCCCTTCCTCTTGGATGTATCTTACACAACAATTGGTATCAAGCGGGTGTTTCTTTATCTTTGTAGACCTAACCATCTGGAGCTCAAGATCCATATGGCAACTCTTGAATGTCTTTTGCTGAAGGACACCCTTTGTAAGCCTCTTTTTCAGTGGATTTGATTACACCTATTGGAAGGCCCAAATGAAAAATTTTTATTGAAGCAAGAAAATATGATTTATGGAAAATGATAGTACATGCCCACACACACCCGCTAAAATATAAATGGAGTTCATATTCCCAAATATGAAAGTGAATATGACAATAATGAAAAAAATTAGCTCAATTGAATGCAAAGGAGTGAATATACTTATTGTGCATTAGTGAAAATAAATTTAATAGAATTTGTACATATTGTTCTGCAAAGAAAATTTAGGATAAATTGAAAATAATCTATGAAGAAACTAATATGTGAAAGAATCAAAAAAAGATCATCTGCCATTCTTCAAGCCATTGAGGATCATGTTGAGCTTAAGTGAAGCAAGTGGGCTCGACAAAGATAGTGGAAGCCACAAATGTCAAAGGATATTTGTGTTAAAGTGACATCACTTGAGCATGCCATCTGGAAGCGTGTGGCATATGATGACCACTAATGTGAGAAGAAAAAGTCACAGTTCAGAAGCAACAAGTTCAGCAGTGGCTTTAGAACATAGGTCAAATATTGTGGTTAGGTCATTATCGTGGTTTGTAAAGAATTGGGCTGAGTTTGAGAACGAGTTGGAGATACGATGGATTGATGTAGTTGATGTCAACTGGTCATTAGGCTCGGGTGCAATCCATGATAAAGAAAGAGCATTAGGAGAACTACTAGTTGACTCAAAAGTGTCACTACAGAGTTCTATACATAAGGAAAATTGTCTCATCAAAGATAACATCAAAGATATGAAAATGTGCCCAGAAGAGAATGATAGCACCAGTACCCATGAAAACCTATAGGATAACCAAAAAAGACACATGGAAGAAAATAAAATTCTAATTATTTTTATTATAGAATGAAGATAGGAAAAACATAAGGAGCAAAAAATACAAAGAAAATTATAATCTAGCTTTTTATTAAACAATTTTTTCTAAGATGAAGAAAATGGAGCGTACGTGTGGGTAAACGATTAATAAGAAAATTAGTTGTTTCAAAGGCCGTATCCCAAATTTAGATTGATTGGGCAAGGAGAGCAAGATCTACTTCTATTAATAGCGGTGTTTGCGCTCTGCAACCTCATTTAGTTTATGTATGAAGGCATGGGAAGCGATGACTAATTCCATGATCATTTAATTCTTGTTGAAACGATTGCGATTGAAAATCACAAGCACAATTAGTTTGAGAAATTTAATTTTACATTGTAAAATATTTTGAACAAGCAACTAAAAAATATGGAAGACATAATAAATGTCAGAATGATTTTTGATGGATAATTCTAGGAGAAACGATTAAATCTAAAAAATGTATATAATACTAATACCCAAAATGCGATTAATAAGAGAAGGCCCAACATATCAGTATACACAAGTTCAAGAAGAGAAGATCTAGAATAAGAGTGTAAAAAAGGATAGAGAGTGACTCTTACTTAATTGACATGTAGAAAATTGAAACTTTGTTATTGTTATGAAATTCAGACATGAGTTTATAAGAATTCTAGAAACAATGAGCATAGAAGCATGACCAAGATGTGATGCCAAACAATTAAGAAATACTAATTGACATAGCATATGCAATAAAAGCCTTCTGGTGACACTCCGAGATGAGAAACAGTAAACTCCATCCCTAAACATGCCCTTAAGGAGGGCTTGAACGGAGGTGAGATCCTTCATACAAAAATTGTCAGGATGAAACTCAAAATAACAGAAATCATCATGTGTGAATTGAGATATAGATAAATTTTTTTGATGATTTGAGAGCATATAAAATATTATTAAATTGGAAAGGACGAGTATAAGTGTACAAAAGAGAGTGACAAATGGTTTTTATAGCCAAACGTAAGCCGTCTCCTATGGTAACCTAGTCGGAACCACTATAGTCAGAGCTAAGATGAAGATTGGACAAATGTGGAGTCATGTGATGGGCACATGTATCTGTGTACCATATTGGATCATTTATGGCACCAACATTGCTTGTGGAGAAGCAACTTCTGCTTGATAGAATTGATCGAAATGATGGTAATACTTCAAGGCCGTGTGCCCATATTTGCGGCAGACTTGACAATGTAACTTATTTTGAGTTTGGCCATTAATAGTATTTGGAGTCTTAAGTCACAGCCCTTCTAGTGATAAGGTCCCTATGAAGAAAAGGTAGATGCTCCATCATTAGAGAAATTATGCGCTGACTGTTGGGGCTGCTGCGGCGGACCTCGTTAGCTGCCTTTTTGCACATAATTTGCAGTGGGTGCAATCCCATCCATAGTCGAATGAGTTTTGGAAGTTTGAAGTCTTAGTCGGGTGTCATATTGGAGCAGAATGCTATATAGTTCTTCAAAACTAGCAGCAATGCTCGTGGTAAGGAGTGTAGAGATGAGGTGTTTGTACTCTTGACCATGGCCGAGCAAGATTTGATAGCATAAATTGACAAGCGATACCAGTCTATTAATGGCAGCCAAGTTGTCCGATATCTTCTTTCCCTATTGTAGATAATCCTTCATAGAGAGGGAGCCCTTATTAAGAGCATAGAGATCCATCATAAGAGTATTGTAATGTGCTTCACTCTAGATGGCATAAAGCCATTTGAGAGCAAGCCAAACATCTCGTGCATGTGGCAACCCGACAACATAAACCATCATAGCATCAGATATGTTGTTGAGAAGCCACGCCATAGCGCTTTGATCACAGAGAAGCCATGACTCATAAGCTGGATTAGATGTTGACTTCTCTATTCTTCCATCATCAGAAGTTGTGACAATCGTTGGAGGTGGAGGCAAGGTCGTGCCATCTATAAGATCCCATAGTCAGTTGCCTATTAAGAGAGGTTGAATACGTCCCTTTCAGGTAATAAAATTATTCCAATTAACTTGAACAGCAATTGAAGGCAGAGTAATAGATATAGGCATGAAGTTGGAGGAGGATGCAATGGAGATAGCTAAGGTTGAAGGCTTCGATACCATGTAGGAAAGAAGAATACGTGGAAAACAAAAATATTGTAGAAAACTTTTTCTACCTCAATCTTGTGAGGTGATCATCATGTAAATTTATAATTGAAAATGCACAAGAGATTACAACTAGGATGAGACAAAGATAGAAAGAAATAACAAACGGATCTCTAGGATCAATCCAAAATTAATGCTATTCAAAATTCAAAATTCAAAATTCAAAATTTCTAAAATCATGGATCCATGATATGTTGCTCGATATGGGGTTAAGATGAAGATATTGTGGGTTGAGATGAAGATATGGCCAACAAAAGTTAAGTTGCACACAAAAATTTATAAGACCTATGTGTGTTTGCACATGTTTCTCTTTTCAATTCTCCCAAGCCCATCAGTGCAATTATAGTCTAAGAATCTATCACAAACCAAAGTTGGCCAGAATTTCAATTATTGACATTATTCTTAATTCCCAAGTAAAACATTGCTATGTGCTAAGTTGCAAAGAATGTGGCTTGGGGAATTATTAGGAACTAGCAAGATTGTTTTTGGACCAAATATGAACAGGGATGGACTAGGTATAAATGTTGAAACCTTAAGCAAAATTTTGGATTTAAGAATTCTTTAATTATCATTGTTAAAAAGTTATAAAATTATGTCAAAGATGCGTTTTACCCATAAAGAAAAAGAAATATATGACTAAAATATCTATGATATTACGTCAACATAATTCCTCGAATCCTTGAAGTAGGGTAAGGGATAATACATGCCACCAAAAAACTATTTATTACTTCCAAAATTCATCTACAAAATTCTTCATTGCTAAATTCTATGCATCTAACAAGGACAAGATAAAATAAAAGCAGCCACTCGATGAACGGCATCAATACTGCTATTTACTCTAATAACATAAGACTACTGGCTTTCTCCAAGGTAGAACTGTTCATGGGCTAAGATAGGTCATGCTCGAGTTGGGCTTTGCTTGAAGATCAACACAATTTAGTTAGGCCCATGCTGTCCCAGCCTGGCCTTCGACCTATCTTCCCAGTCCAAAGTCATGCCATTACTCAAGCTTCGGACTTTTGGACCCGGCAGCGTCGGAATTCATGACCAATTTTAAATTTTTTTTAATATTAAAATATTTAAATTATTTAAAAAAGTTAAAGATGAATAATTAAATATTTTCAACAACTTGCACATGTCTATTATCCCATTAAGTTCACATATCAATAATAATTGTCAATTAAATCCATAAATACTTCAATATAAACAAATAACACAAGAAAAAATAAAAAAATATGGCCAGGCTCGAGTCGGGCTTTAATTCCCAAGCCCATGTCCGGCTTGTTTACTAAACAGACCTATTTTCCTAGCCCAGCCTATTCTGCCAAGCCTAAAACCTTAGCTCAAGCTGTTCAAAGGCTTTAGGCTCAAGCGGGCAGGGGCGAAGAGCGAGGAGTCAGAAGTCGGACTAGGCGGGCCACCCGGCGTGGGAATAGGTCTCTCCAAGGTATGACGGGCAAGAAGCAATAGATGATTAGTGAGAAAGGAAACTAGGAAGACAAGAAGAAATTCCATGAGATGCTCCACCAAAGACATAAGGTAAGCAAAACCAAAATGCCAATCCACAGCCCAATGCAAATGAATAATTCATCTAAAAAACTAACTTCCAACATCATCATGAGTTTCATATATTTTAGGTTAATCTACCCAACAGAAAACAAAGAACTTCTTGACCTTCTAATTTAAAGATCTCATATGGTTTACCCTACTCATGAGAAATAACTAAATGAACTTGATTTGTGACACCACCATATAAATAATTAACTTTTCCATACAAGTTTTCTATAAATGAACTTAAGTGAAATCATGTATTATTGTTTAAAGAATGCAATAGAGCCACAAAGCATAACAGCTTGCGGAAAAATGTCAAAGAAAGTTATCATGATTATTAACAAACTTAATTCTGAATTCCTTAACTGCAAGAGAAGTATGAGACAGTAACAACAGTCGGCAACATCACTTTGCTGAAAGCATGCACATTAAAACAGATCAACTTATATCATGTATTTAATGATGTATTTCAGATAACCTAACTCAAGGATCCTGATTGGTACATGAAAGCAAGCAACCTAGCAATAAAATCCTCTAAGATAAGTTGTGGAGTGATTGATTATAATCCTATTTAATTTTGATGAGCTCAAAGCATTTGAGTATATCTTATACTAATGAATTCAATCTAGTGTTTCAGCCAATATTTGTGAATTTATGGTTAAGTGTCTCTAGCTTTGGTTCAATACATTTTGGCTAAGTATGGAAATCAGTTTGAACCAAAGTCTGAGCCTCGAGTCGACTCCGGAAGATTATGAGTCGACTCCAAGTGTTTCAGAAGCACTGACACATGCTCGAAGTCGACTCCGGTACACTACGAGTCGACTCCGACTGAGAACTGACAGAAAGACAGAAAGCTGATTTTTAGACACTGTCAGCGAGTCGACTCCAGAAGGGTTCGAGTCGACTCCGACAGTTGCCGAGTCGACTCCAGACGTTTCCGAGTCGACTCCAAAGGGTAACAGAAGAAAGACAGAACAATGTATTTCAGACGCCTGCAACCGAGTCGACTCCAGAAAATTACGAGTCGACTCCGAAGTTTGGCGAGTCGACTCCTAGTTAAGTACGAGTCGACTCTCAGAGGAAAGCAAGACTCCGCGGGCAGAACACAGAGAACCGTTTTCGGATTCTGAGAGCCGAGTCGACTCCAACAAAGTGCAAGTCGACTCCGAGGCAGTTCAACTCAAAGCACAGAGAAACAGTTTTCGGGTTCTGAGAGCCGAGCCGACTCCAAGTACTCCCGAGTCGACTCCCAAGTCAGCCGAGTCGACCCCAACAAAGTGCGAGTCGACTCCGAGGCAGTTCAACTCAACACAGAGAGTCAGTTTACGGGCTCTGAGAGCCGAGTCGACTCCAAGGTGATCCGAGTCGACTCGAGAAAGAAATACAGAAAAACAGATCTCTGAAACCCTGAGAACGAGTCGTCTCCGAAGGGCCGAGTCATCTCCAGACTTTGGCGAGTCAACTCCAGGATTGGCCGAGTCGACTCCAGAACGGGACAGCACTTTAATTCAAATCCTAAACAGTGACGAGTCGTCTCCAGTAAAGTGTGAGTCGACTCCAGCAAACAGCCGAGTCGACTCCAGATCGAGCGAGTCGACTCTGATCCCAACGGATACACTGTCAGGAGTTGCAGAACGGCCACAAAAAGGTGTCTAACGGCTAGTTTTCAAGGTGGACTGCTTAAATAGCCAGAGTAAACAGTAGTAGACATCAAGAGAGCTATTTCCCATTCAAACAAAAAGGGATTTTTACCTACCAAGGCTCTCAAGAGTAAATACAAGAGAAAGAAGGAAAAAGCGCATTCAACTCCATCCAACCAACGTTCTCCTTCGCATTCAAAGCTCCCTTCTGACAGCAAATCTTCAGCCACATTCAAGAGGAGTTGAAGAGTTTGAGAAGCCCCTTTCTCCACCTCCAAAAATCTGTTTGAGGGCTTCTAACTCTTCTTTGTTTATATTGTTTAAATACGCTTTTCAAGAAGCTATCTTTTTACTTGTTTCAAACTGTTTTTCTTACTTGATTCAATCAGGGGATTGAATCAAGGGTGTTAAGGTTGGTTGGTTAGCCTAGGGTAAAACCAACGTGTAAGGGTTCGATTGTGATCCCGAAAAAACAATCGGGTGGTTTCTAGTCGGTGAGCCTGTGAAAACCGACCGAGTTCGTTGTGATCTCGTTAAAACAACAAGTTGGGTTGTGAGCTTGTAAAACAACTGGCTGTAATCCGAGGGATTATAGTGAACTCCAAAGTGAAGCTTGGGGAGTGGACGTAGGAGCAAGGGTTAGCTCCGAACCACTATAAAATCTCTTGTGTTTGTGATTGTTTCATTGTCTCTTCCATTCCCTTCATTCACTGCATATAGTAACTAATTAATCCACTTGCAATAAGTTTTAATTAGTTACTCACAAAGTTTTTAATTGCAATAAATACTTAAAACCCAATTCACCCCCCTCTTGGGGTTGTCTTTTTGGGCAACAAGTGGTATCAGAGCCGGAACTCTTCTATCAAAAGAGTAAAAGATCAAAATGACAACCCCATTTGGATCTTCTCATATTGAGGGGCAATCCACCCATAGACCTCCATTCTTTAATGGAACCGACTACTCCTATTGGAAGGCTAGGATGAGAATATTTATCCAAGCTCAAGACTATGAGATTTGGAGCACTATAGTTAATGGATCATACACCCCTATCTATTTTTGTAAAGGGTGTTACTATACTCAAACTTGAAAAAGATTGGGATGACAATGATATTAGGAAGGCACAACTAAACGCCAAAGCAATGAATGTGCTTTATTGTGCCTTAGACCGTAATGAATTCAATAGAGTCTCAACTTGTAATTCTGCAAAAGAAATATGGGATAGGCTTGAAGTGACCCACGAAGGCAGGAATCAAGTAAAAGAATCTAAAATAAACATACTAGTTCATAGGATAGGCTTGAAGTGATCCACGAAGGCACGAATCAAGTAAAAGAATCTAAAATAAACATACTAGTTCATAAATATGAACTATTTAAGATGGAATCTAATGAAACTATCACTTGCATGTTTACTAGATTTACTGATATTGTCAATGGCCTAAAAGCCTTGGCAAAATTATACTAACAGTGACCTTGTCAGGAAGATTCTTCGATGTTTGCCAAGATCATGGGAGGCCAAGGTAACGGCAATTCAAGAAGCCAAGGACTTGAACAAGCTTCCACTTGAGGAGCTTCTTGGATCCCTAATGACGCACGAGCTCACAATGAAACAACACAGCGAAGAAGAATCCTCTCATAAGAAAAAGATAATAGCTCTCAAATCTACTTCTTCTAACAAGGATTTATCTTGCCAGTAGCAGCAGTGAAGAAGAAGATCATGAGGGAGATGATGATGAGGCTCTTCTCGTGCGAAAGTTCAGAAAATTCATCAACCGAAAGAAGTCCTTTCATCAGAGGAGAGGTCCCTCAAGTTCCTACTACAAGGATAAAGGTAAGGGAAAGGGAAAATGAAGGAATCGGATGCTAATGAATGCAAGAAGCCGGGACATTTCAGAGCTGACTGTCCTTTGCTCAAGAAGGCCAGCAAATATAAGAAAAAAAAATTCCTCGTCTCCACCTTATCGGATTCCGATTCATCATCATCATCATCGGATGAGGAACAAGAGAAAAATGCCAACTTCTGTTTTATGGCGAACGAAAATGACGGTAACATCTGAAACGCATTTAAATTTTACCTTTGATGAATTGTATGATGCGTTTAATGAATTAAGTGATGAATATAAGACAATAAATCTTAAGAATAAAGAGCTAAAACTAACCAATCAATCTCACTTCCATAAATACGATAAATTAGTTAAGGATAAAGATTTTATCATTAAAGAAAATTTAGAACTTAAAACAAGCAAGCAAATGTTAATTCAAAAAACTAATACCTTAATTAAAGATAACGAAAAACTAACCAAGGAAATTTCAGAACTTAAAAACGATAAACAAACTATAAGAGATAATCTCACAAAAGACTTAAACATACTAAAAACAGAAAAACAAAAGTTGGCACAAGAACTTGAAAAATACAAACCTTTTGTAGAAAAGTTTACATATAGTTCTGAAAAATTGGAAATGATACTTAATAATCAACGAGCTGGTTTAGGGTATAAACCTAAGAATAAGCAAAAGCTCCTTAGTAATTTTTTTTGTGAAAGCAGGGAAAAGCAAAATTAAGAATATAACCTGTTTTTGCTGTGGAAAACAGGACATAAAGCTAATGTGTGTGACCATAGAAAAGGAAAAGCTAAAAGAAAAATTAAAAAGGTTTGGATTCCAAAAGGAACCAACATTACTAACCATGAAGGACCCAAGAAAACTTGGGTACCTAAAATTGTATGATTTCCTTGTGTAGGAGTGTCTTGCAGCCAAGGTCGACAAAAACTGTTGGTACTTGGATAGTGGCTGCTCAAGACACATGACGGGTGACAAAGACCAATTCTTCACCCTTGAGCCTAAAAAGGGAGGTGCAGTGACATTTGGAGACAATAACCAAGGTCACATCGTTGGTATAGGTAAAGTACAAATCACCTCCTCAACCTTTGTTGATAATGTACGATTTGTAGATGGTCTTAAGCATAACTTACTTAGCATAAGTCAATTATGTGATAGGGGTTTTGATGTTCTGTTTAAGCCAACCCTATGCATCATAGCCAACACAATTGACAATAGCTTAGTATTCAAAGGAATAAGACGTGGAAATGTGTACGTAGTAGATCTTGAAGATCTTGCCAAAAATAACCCTTGCTTAGTAGCTAGTAATACTAAGGCTAATAATATAAGTTGGCTATGGCATCGTAAGTTAGGTCATGCAAGTATGGATACAATATTAAAACTAGTTAAAAAAGATTCTGTAATAGGTTTGCCAAAACTAAAATTTGAGAAAAATAAAATTTGTGAAGCGTGTCAATATGGCAAACAATCTAGGAGCTCTTTTAAATCCATAAATTGTGTCACTACTACTAGACCCCTTGAACTACTACACATGGATCTATTTGGACCAACTAGAACTACAAGTCTTGGTGGAAACAAGTATGGCCTTGTCATTGTAGATGATTTTTCTAGATACACATGGGTCATGTTCTTAGCTCATAAAGATGAAGCATTTTCTGTGTTTAAGAAATTTCATAAGGAAGTTACTAATTCAAGAAGTGCTTCAGTTATAGCTATTAGGAGTGATCATGGAACGGAATTTGAAAATCATCTATTTGACGAATTTTGTAGTCAAAAGGGGATAACTCATAATTTCTCTGCACCTAGGACACCACAACAAAATGGAGTTGTAGAAAGAAAGAATAGAACCCTAGAGAAAATGGCTAGAACCATGTTATGTGAAAGTAACCTCCCTAAGTATTTTTGGGGAAAAGCCATTAATACATCATGTCATATACTAAATAGAGTTTTATTTAGACCCATTATAATAAAAACACCTTATGAACTTTGAAAAAATAGAAAGCCCAAAGTAAACTATTTTCATGTCTTTGGATGTAGGTGTTTCATTCATAATATGGCAAGGATAACTTAGGTAAATTTGATTCTAAATCTGATAAAGGTATCTTTTTGGGATATTCTACATCAAGTAAAGCATATAGAGTATTTAACAAAAGAAACCTTGTTATTGAAGAGTCTATACATGTTGTTTTTGATGATACTAATGATATCTATTCTAGCAAGAGAGTTGCTCCTGATGATGATGCAGAAATTATTGAAGAAAAGATTGATGAGATGACATTACAAGAAGATGAACAAAAGCTAATTGGAAATGCATCAACAAGCCAAGAGGCAATTGTGGATCATGGGCTGACTAAGGCTTGGAGGTATGCTCATGGGCATCCTAAGGAATTAATTTTAGATGATCCATCTCAACCTGTTAGAACTAGAGCATCTCTTAGGAACTTAAATAATCATCTAGCATTTGTCTCACACTTTGAACCTAAAAACATAGAAGAAGCTGAAAATGATGTAAATTGGATAAATGCAATGCAAGAAGAACTAAACCAATTCACTAGAAACAAAGTATGGAACCTAGTTGAACGACCCTCTGAATACTCAATAATAGGAACCAAATGGATATATAAAAATAAACTTGATGAACATGGAATCGTGATTAGGAACAAGGCTAGACTAGTAGCAAAAGGCTATAATCAAGAAGAAGGTATAGACTTTGATGAAACTTTCGCTCCTGTAGCTAGACTTGAAGCAATTAGATTGTTACTAGCATTTGCATGCTCTAAAGACTTCAAATTATTTCAAATGGATGTAAAAAGTGCCTTTTTGAATGGGTATATTAATGAGGAGGTGTATGTAGAACAACCTCCTGGTTTTGAAAATCATCAATATCCCAATCATGTGTATAAATTAAACAAAGCACTTTATGGTTTGAAACAAGCACCTAGAGCATGGTATGAAAGACTTAGCAAATTTCTGTTAGACCATGAATTCTCTAGAGGGAACGTTGATACAACATTGTTTTTAAAAAGGAAAAACAAAGATATGTTAGTAGTTCAGATTTATGTAGATGATATTATTTTCGGTGCTACTAACAATCGCCTCTGCGAAGAATTTGCTGACCTAATGCAGAGTGAATTTGAAATGAGCATGATGGAAAAGCTGAACTATTTCCTCGGGCTCCAAATCAAACAATCTGAAGAAGGGATCTTCATCAATCAAGCTAAATACATCAAGGAGATGCTTAAGAAGTTTGATATGGAAGGAAACAAGTCAATCAGCATACCCATGAGTTCATCATGCAAACTAGACCAAGATGAATAAGGTAAATCAGTAGATCAAAAGATGTATAGAGATATGATAGGATCTTTATTATATCTCACTGCAAGTAGACCTGATATCATGTTTAGTGTATGCATGTGTGCTAGATATCAATCTAATCCTAAGGAATCACATTTAATCGCAGTTAAGAGAATTTTTAAAATACCTAATAGGAACAAAAAATATAGGTTTATTGTACTTTAAAGAATCTAGCATAAACTTAATAGGGTATACAGATTCAAGACTTTGCTGGTTGTAAACTTGATAGAAAAAGCACCAGCGGGTCATGTCAATTCTTAGAAGAAAATTTAATCTCTTGGTTTAGCAAGAAACAAAACTCGGTTGCACTATCTACGGCGGAAGCCGAATATGTTGCTGCCGGGAGTTGTTGTGCTCAAATCTTGTGGATTAAACAACAACTTGAAGATTATGGCATTAAACAAGATAAAATTTCCCATTAATTGTGATAATACAAGTGCCATTAATCTAACTAAAAATCCAATTCAGCACTCAAGAACTAAACACATTGAGATAAGACATCATTTCATAAGAGATCATGTACTGAATGGTGATGTGACACTTCAATTTGTGTGTACTGATGATCAACTTGCTGATATCTTTACAAAACCTCTAAGTGAGGATCGATTTTGCATACTTCGAAGAGGGTTAGGAGTGATTGATCCATTCTCGTGATACTCTCCTCTAGTTCATAGATTTTGAGGATTAGTCTATGGTGGACATAGGACTTCTTATCTATGATCATCAAATCAGTTCCTAAATCCTGGATAAGTCCATAACTCTCTTTTGTGGCACGAAAATAACATGATTTTTGGGTGTGTGCCAGAGTTCGAGTCGACTCGGACACATTTTAGAGTCGGCTCATGTGGGAGTCGACTCGCGCATATTTTGGAGTCGACTCGAGGTCGAGTCGACTCGCGACTTACTGGAGTCGACTCGAGGTCGGAAATCCGATGTTTTAACCCTAATCGAAACGTTCAATCCCCACTTCTATTCACAGCCGACACTGTTCCAAAACCCTAGAGCCGTCTCCGACCTCGTCTCCGACCCATTCTAGATCTTCTCCATCGAGTTTTCCTCCATTTTCCTAGTTCTTCTCCCGTGTTTAGGTCAAAAATGCCTAGGAAAGCAGTTGTCCCAAGCCGGAAGAGACCTATCTCTGCGAGCGGGGCCGAGCGACGGTCAAAGGCTCGGAACGAACCCGCGAGGCCACCACCTCCGGTTTCTTCCCTGCCTAGGCCGGTTCCCTCGCGTCCGTGCGCCGGGAGGGCAGTCTCCACCGGGAGGAAAGTCAACTTTGACTTCCTCTCCCGGAAAGGCTTCACCCTAGGGCATCGTCTTAGGGTACAAGGGCTAGAGTTTTTCTGTTCCTTAGACCTCCCAACTTATCCGGGGTTAGTTAGGAAATTTTATGGGACTGTAGCCCGGGGTAGTGGTGGTATCCAGGGAACCGTAGCGGGTGTCCCTATATTCATCTCGGAGGACTCCATTGCTCAAGTCCTCCATCTTTCCCAAGAAGGGATCTCTCCCAGTCACCCTCTTGATAGGACTGAGGCCCTTACAGCAGTCTTAGGGAGTCCTCCACAGTCCCCCATAGAGGAGGTGTTCGCAAATCAGCTGTCGGCTGAAATGCGGCTTCTCCTTAGTGTTATCTCTAGGACTCTCTTCCCAAAGACTGGGAGGTTTGACTTTATCTCCGAGAGGGACCTAGCCCTGATGTACCATATACTCCAGGACACTCCTATCAACTTCCCTAAACTTATCTACGAATATATCTGTGAACCCCTAGATAAGCCGAGGTTGAGTCTCCCCTACGGTATGCTTTTCACTCTCATCTTTAGGGAGTTAGATGTACCTATTCCTGAGGGGGAACCCTCTCGCTCACTGCGTCACACAGATTGCATGGGTGAGGGGACTCTTCATCGGATGGGATTTCATAGAGTAGAGGGAGTCTGGGTACGGAGACCATCCACTTCATCTGACCCAACCACTCATCACTCTCCTGCCTCTGACCATGACCAGGACCACCATACAGATCTACCCACCCATCCTTCTACCTCTGGTCCTGCACATACAGAGCCCTCCACCTCCACTGCCCCATCTACTCAGCAGCAGCCACTGGAGGTCCGCATATCTTCTGAGCAGCTCCGAGAGTTGCGGCAGGAGATAGTGAGGGATTTGAGAGATGATTTGCTGAGGGAGCTCCGAGGTCCTTCTAATGCTCCCTCCACCGAGATTGTTCCCACCCTAGCAGCAGTAGCCGAGATGACTGCGCACTTGAGGGAGGAGATATCAAATGTGCGCAGCCTGGTCCAAGCTCAATACTGGAACATGAGTGACGTCAAGGACGACACGAAGAAGATGCGAGACGACATCAGACATGAGCTAGGGAGCCAGAGCCAGGGTGCCGAGAGACTAGCCCATGCACTGCTCTCCAGGTTGGACACCCTCCAGGAGAGTGTGAACAACATTTCTACGATTCAGTCTAGAACCACCTCGGAGATACTCGAACAACTGGGAAACATCAATGAGGGATTAAGCATGGTCATCAAACACACTAGACTGAGCAAGGGAGCCACATCCTCCACCACAAAGAAACCCTAGTGTTGTTTGTTCTTTTTACTTTATAATGTACAGTCCCTTGAGGACTCACTTGATATGTAATCACACTTGTACTCAAATTTGAATTAAATACAATGAGTAGAAATTCTTTTCAAAATTGTGCATTCTTGAGTTCTTGTACTTTTCTGTGCTTTCTGCCTTTTTGCTATAATGACAAAAAGGGGGAGAAAATATATTGAATTGAAATGTAAAGGGAATCAATAAAAAGAAAATTCTTAAAGCACAAAGTAATTTGTTCTAAGTGGATTCGATACCTCGAGGCTCATTATCTCTTTGTTGGGGCTCCTAAAGGAGTAATCTCCAGAATCCATTCAAGGGATATTCGGAGATTAGTTGAATCATACTCAAGAACAAATTGGCAGATTTTCCCTCTAAAACCTAAAATTTAAGCTCAAAAGCTTCAAGACATTAAAAGAAAATTCAGAGAATCTAAACAAAATTGAATGCATATGTTGAGGGGGAGAATCTAAAATCTTAAGAAAGCAAATTCATTAAATACATATAAGCCAAATAATTGATTGCATGACATGAAGGCTTATATAATTCCAAATGAAAGGGGGAGCTTTAACTTCAGGATTTACTGTTTCACACCTTTCAATTATGGATAAATTAAATGACTAGACACTTGAATTCATTTCAAAACTTTATTATAAATCTCCTTTTGGTTGAGCAATTCACTTTATAAATACTCAATGTTTGTCATCATCAAAAAGGGGAGATTGTGGAGTGATTGATTATAACCCTATTTGATTTTGATGAGCTCAAAGCATTTGAGTATATCTTATACTAATGAATTCAATCTAGTGTTTCAGCCAAATATTTGTGAATTTATGGTTAAGTGTCTCTAGCTTTGGTTCAATACATTTTGGCTAAGTATGAAAATCAGTTTGAACCAAAGTCTGAAGCTCGAGTCGACTTCGGAAGATTACGAGTCGACTCCAAGTGTTTCAGAAGCACTGGCACATGCTCGAGTCGACTCCGGTACACTACGAGTCGACTCCGACTGAGAACTGACAGAAAGACAGAAAGCTGATTTTCAGACACTGTCAGCGAGTCGACTCCAGAAGGGTTCGAGTCAATTCCGACAGTTGCCGAGTCGACTCCCGACGTTTCCGAGTCGACTCCAAAGGGTAACAGAAGAAAGACAGAACAATGTATTTCAGACCCTGCAACCGAGTCGGCTCCAGAAAATTACGAGTCGACTCCGAAGTTTGGCGAGTCGACTCCTAGTTAAGTACGAGTCGACTCTCAGAGGAAAGCAAGACTCCGCGGCAGAACACAGAGAAACAGTTTTCGGATTCTGAGAGCCGAGTCGACTCCAACAAAGTGCGAGTCGACTCCGAGGCAGTTCAACTCAAAGCACAGAGAAACAGTTTTCGGGTTCTGAGAGCCGAGCCGACTCCAAGTACTCCCGAGTCGACTCCCAAGTCAGCCGAGTCGACCCCAACAAAGTACGAGTCGACTCCGAGACAGTTCAACTCAAACACAGAGAGTCAGTTTACGGGCTCTGAGAGCCGAGTCGACTCCAAGGTGATCCGAGTCGACTCGAGAAAGAAATACAGAAAAACAAATCTCTGGAACCCTGAGAACGAGTCGTCTCCGAAGGGCCGAGTCATCTCCAGACTTTGGCGAGTCGACTCCAAGATTGGCCGAGTCGACTCCAGAACGGGACAGCACTTTAATTCAAATCCTGAACAGTGGGCGAGTCGTCTCCAGTAAAGTGTGAGTCGACTCCAGCAACAGCCGAGTCGACTCCAGATCGAGCGAGTCGACTCCGATCCCAACGGATACACTGTCAGGAGTTGCAGAGTGTGCAGAACGGCCACAAAAAGGTGTCAAACGGCTAGTTTTCAAGGTGGACTGCTTAAATAGCCAGAGTAAACAGTAGTAGACATCAAGAGAGCTATTCCATTCAAACAAAAAGGGATTTCCACCTACCAAAGGCTCTCAAGAGTAAATACAAGAGAAAGAAGGAAAAAGCGCATTCAACTCCATCCAACCAACGTTCTCCTTCGCATTCAAAGCTCCCCTTCTGACAGCAAATCTTCAGCACATTCAAGAGGAGTTGAAGAGTTTGAGAAGTCCCTTTCTCCACCTCCAAAAATCTGTTTGAGGGCTTCTAACTCTTCTTTGTTTATATTGTTTAAATACGCTTTTCAAGAAGCTATCTTTTTACTTGTTTCAAACTGTTTTTTCTTACTTGATTCAATCAGGGGATTGAATCAAGGGTGTTAAGGTTGGTTGGTTAGCCTAGGGTAAAACCAACGTGTAAGGGTTCGATTGTGATCCCGGAAAAACAATCGGGTGGTTCTAGTCGGTGAGCCTGTGAAAACCGACCGAGTTCGTTGTGATCTCGTAAAACAACAAGTTGGGTTGTGAGCTTGTAAAACAACCGGCTGTAATCCGAGGGATTATAGTGAACTCCCAAGTGAAGCTTGGGGAGTGGACGTAGGAGCAAGGGTTAGCTCCGAACCACTATAAAATCTCTTGTGTTTGTGATTGTTTCATTGTCTCTTCCATTCCCTTCATTCACTGCATATAACTAATTAATCCACTTGCAATAAGTTTTAATTAGTTACTCACAAGGTTTTTAATTGCAATAATTACTTAAAACCCAATTCACCCCCCCCCCCCCCTCTTGGGTTGTCTTTTTGGGCAACAATAAGGTTAATAAGTGCACTAGTAATTTAATTATGACAGGAAATCATGGCAATGACATTATGAGCCATTTGATATGTCATGTCACACAAGAAATGCGATAATGCAAAAATGGCAAAGAAGTTACTTGAAAGAACGAGGTGACAAAAAAGAATCAAATTAATAGATGACAAACTAGTTAGAATGGAGATTTAATATTACTAATAGCATCAATATGAATTTCACAAATACTCCATACACCCTAGTGCCCTTTCCACTTGAATATACGGAACACAAGATTTAAGGAACATCTATAAATACAATATTTAAAATTATAATACCTCACCAGCTGCAGCAGTGATGACATGAGGTGTGAAATTTGCACCAGCAGAGCATGCAACCATTTCACCTGCAAAGAATGTTCAGTAAAAATAGCAAATTTGTAATGAAACCCTAGGGTATGGACTCATGTGATAGATAAAAAAAATTAAGGAAAAAAGAAAAGTCTGCTACTAAATGGATAAAATCACTATCAAATATATGAAAAAAAATGCATCTGTAATTCTGTGTAGTGATATAGCTGCCTGCTTTGGTGAGGGCAACTATAGGGGCGGAAAATGTAACTTATCACTTATGTGGTTTAATCACATCCAACCAGGGAATATCATTGTAATTTTCCTAATGCTTAGAAAGAGTCCAGAGGAACAGGGAAAACCAACAGTTGAATCCAGGGAATTATCTCTAAAGAGCATGGAAAGCCTAATAAGAGAAATCGAAGATTTGATTCAGGGAGTTGTATTTTTCTTTAGAGTGAAATAAAACCAGAGAGCCTAATAAAAATACAACCTCACAAATTATAAATGATTAATTGGATTCAAAACACTTGGCTTCAGAATTGTGGAGAAGGAACATGAGTACTGGTTCAGCATATAGAACAACAAGACCAACATGTGGATTATTTCATCAACAGAAACTATATCAAATATCTTCCTCTAATTTGTGGGGTCCCATCACTGACACTAGAGCACCAAGCCTATCTTGACAACCATTTGATAAATTGTAACTTAAACTAACTATTTCATGCCTGATTCTGATTCTAACAGCCCAAAAGGTGGGTAGCTCCTATCTTAACCCAATATAATGATCACTCCTGATTTCCTATTTCCTAAGTTCTCTTCTAAGGCCTGACCAACGAGGACTCTGGAAGATTCAGAATCCTCGAACCCCGCAAAATTTGGCCTTTTCCGCAAGAACAAACCCCATTTCGGGAAAGAGATCTCATTTGTAGGTCCCACACACTAATTCCCAAAACCCTGTATCAGCACTCCAATCTGAAAGGTCCCAACCAAATTCAACTGTCATGAGAAAGAGAGAAAGAGAGAGCAGTCCCAACCAAATTCAACTGCCATGAGAGAGAGAGAGAGAAAGAGACAGGCAGACAAACATTTACATATCTGCAGGCCACTAATTTCCAGGAAACTACGGACCTGAAACCAACTGCAGTTGAAGAAACTTAAGCTGCCGTAAAAATCGAATCTTGAGCTTAATTACAACTAAAATCAGCCTCTAACAACAAAACCGCAACCTTCAAATAAGTTTTCAAATAATAAGCCAAAACATCCGAAAAAACACAGGAAGGTAAAAGAGAGAGAGAAATTACTCAAAATTTCAAAGTAGAACTGGAGAAAGATGGAGCTTTGGCACACAATACCTAAAGATTCCAGCTCGACTCCGCGCTGCGCTTTCTTCACGAAATCCCCCGGCCGCCCTCTACCCCGCTTCATCCCCGGATTCGAATGGTACTCACCAGGAGGAACCGACGCCGAGATGGGCATCGGGCTCAGAGGCATGATCAAGCTCCCGTCTGGCCTGTACTTCCTCGGCCTCCCTCTCTTCTTCTTCACCATCCCCGTGGCCGCGCTCCCCGGCACCGGCTCCATCACCACCGCCCCAGGCGGTGGCGCAGTCGTCACTCCTCCCGCCTGGCTAGGGCCCTCGCTCGCCGCCCTCGTTGCCACCGCTGCCTGCGCCGGAGGCGGTGGCTGCGGTGGTTGGTAGCTCCCCGCCGCCTCCGCCGGCAGCGTCACCGCCGGCGCCGGCGCCCCAGATGTCATGCCTTCCCTCCCTTCCATGCATAGATAAGCCCCCAAAATCCCTAGCAAACCCCTTTCACTGCTAAACGGGTCAAGAAAGAGCGCCTGATCGCGCTTCCAGATTGCGTCTTCCCCGCTCTATCAAGCTTCCGCCGTTGGAGAGCAGAAGAGAACTTGAGTGACCAAGCTCCAAACTCGTCGCCGAGACCGTTTCCTTTTTTTTCTCTTAAATTTTATATTTTGCGGCTTTGTCGGACCGGCTCCCAACTTCTCTTCGAGCGGTCGGAAAACCGGTTTTTCAACGCCAGCGTGTCGGTAAACCGCTTCCGACTTCGTCGCGCCCCGGCGGTTTCGGCGATCCTCGAAAGCCGCTTGCCGGAACCCGGAGAGAAGCGAAGGGAAAGGAACGGGTAAGAGACAGGGGAGAGAAAATGAATAATAGAGATAAATAATAGAATATATGAACAAATGGAAGACAATTACGAAATTGGGGAATATTTTAATCGGACGGGCCAAAAAAATCGATATGGGGGGTGTGGATCTGGAAATATTTATTGGGCCGTCCATCACGGGGTGTTTTGGTATAAAGAAATGGGGAAGGAAGGAAAAAAGGAAGCGACTTTTCTTATTTTTAATTTTTTTTTTGATTCTGGGCATTAAATTCGGGGATTTAAAGCTGCCGAGCGAACGTTGGAGGCCCGCCTTTTGCCTACCACCGACCTGCTCCTTGCCTACTTTTGATGTAAAAGAATTTAAACAATAAAACCCTTTTGTGGCTCTTATTTGCTAAAAAAATAATAATTCAATACTATGGTTAATTATCAAATTTATAGGGTTTGGTTTTTTCTTTTTTTTTAAAATCTTCTTTTTCGATTTTGTGTAATATGGCTTTACGTTGTAATTCCTTTTTAATTAAGATAAGACAGTTACTCCAAAATACTATAGTAATGTAATTTTGGTAAGACTAGATAAAGGCTAAAGGTTTGAATTGTTATGAGCCGTTATAGCATTATAATCATTTATTAATTACCTAAAATAAATAAGAACATGTCTAACAATATTTTCCAATGTATTAGTAATTTCTCAATTCTGCTTTTTTCCGTTGTTGATGGTTTCATATCATCTAGAATAAGTTGATAAAAATATTCAATTATTCCTTAACTATTTTTAAATTTTAAACTAGCATTGTGAATTATTCATGATTTATGTGAAGTATGCAGTTGATGTTGTTGTTATCTTCGTTGTTATGGTCATCGTCTCTTAGATGCTTGATTTTTATTTTAGTAGTCTTATATTTTTATATATTTTAATTTTTGTAATTTTAGTTATTCAAATTTTCTCAAACCTTTAGTGCATATATTTTAATATTTATCTATTTTTTTTTGATTTATATGAATATTCACCTCTTAGTTAAGTTGTTCCACAATGTTGAAGTATGATTTAAAACCTATTTTCTTGGATTATACCATTGCTATGCTAAAAACTATTTTAGTACTTATCATGGCTTATTATATCAAATAACAACTTTTAATGGTAATGATTTTAAACTACATTATAGACATTTTACGTGTATAGTAAAACATAAATAATATATGATGTAAATGATATGCCGCATGAACTAGGATGCCGATCCTAACATGCAATTGAAGAACTCTGTTTGTGAAAAGAAAAAATTATTAGAGACAATATAGCTGGGTTTAATCCATTACTTTTGAATGACTACTCCTTTTTCTCTTCTCCTATATCGTCGAGTTTTCTGCTCCTATGATACCTGTTGGCGGAGGCCTGAGGGGCCGAGTCAATGTTGGCGGAGGCCTGAAGGGCCGAGTCAGTCCTGCCACCTGCCAATGTGGATGCGCTGGAGGAGTAGGGTGGGTTATACCACTAGGGGGTCCCTGAACCTACTGGCGAGGCCCTGTCGGAGTCCGGAGTTGGGCGAGGCTTGGTCGGAGTCGACTCGTGGCGCTATGGGCCCCTGCGCTAGTTTAAGGAAATAAAGTTGCGCCTTTACTAACACGTGCGGATTTTGGTGTAATGGTAGCGCTTGATCCTGACAATACCACGAGTTTTAATTGCTATTATGGCGACCTCCATCAATTGACCAAGCTGGAGTTCTTCCCTTCAATTCTCCAACTACTTCTATCTTCTTCCTCTAACTTGTCATATCTCTCCTCCAAAATAACACTTGGGCATTGCAGCTCTTTGTTTCCTCGAATCTTCTCTTGCTCTCTCACTTACACTAATCTTTTTTAAGCCCTTTTTGCATTGCTAATCCTGACCATTACTTTGAAGGAATATCTCCTCAATAACATGCTCCACTTCGACTCTAATTGATACCTCAACTCCACCCTCTAGTTGATCATATCTTTGAATCTCTTAAAGTTGGAACTAATTGTGAATGATAAAGCTCTTCATTTCATCGTTAAGTTTGCTACAGTAGGAGTTTTCTCATCCACCACCTTCCAATTTATTAAATTTGTTAAAAAATCCTGTGAGGTGACCATATCACCAAAGCTTGGAATTTCTTTTATGGTATGAAGATGTAGATGGAAGTATTGAGATCTTGTTGTAGGGATGTCAATTGATTAGAGTAGTTTAAGCTCCCAAGCTCGGTATGGAATGAACTTGCCAAGCTTAAGCTTGGTTCATAGGCTTGAACATAGTTTCTAACCAAGGCCAAAAAATACTTGACCAAGATAAAACTTGATAGAGTATCAATTTATCAATCTAGAGGGCAGGCCTTAACAATACTAAGGTTGCTATATTATAATATGGGTGTCACGAGTTTGAAGTACGGAAACATCCTCTCAATATGCAAGGGTAAGAATACATACATCTAACTCTCCCTGAATCCTATAGCAGGAGGAGCCTCGTATACTTGGACAGCTTTTTTTGTCAATTTATCTATCTATATCTATACTACTATTAAGAGAATATCAGTAGTTTTCTCACCTTCCTATATTTAAACATTTTTGATTATCAAATTATACTTTGATTATTGGTAATAAAAACTTTCTAAATGTAACAAAATGATGTAGATATTTTTCTGTCTCTAAAGATTAGGATTTGTTAAATAATTTGAAAGCGCTAACAAGAACATCTAAATCACTTATAAATCTAAAAATTTGAAATTCTAATTTGTCTCTAAGATGTCCATGTTAAAGCTATTTGAAACAAAATATTATGAAGCAATTATTTTCTTGATCTAAACATGAGTATTTATTTTATTTTTCAAGAGCATTTGTAAGAGCTCCTTTGTCATATTTAATCTAAAAAATTTTGAAACCTCCATAACTCCCTGAGACATTCATATTAAATGCTTTTGATTATTAACTTTTATTTTTATTTTCAAATAATATCAAAAATAAAGAGAAAAAGTGGAACCTTCCTATATAATGTCTAAGTATCATGAAATATCTCAAAAATCCACAAAGACTGCAATCACCTATTAATTATACTTAAGATGATGTGTGTATTTACTCTTTTGTTATGTAAATTTTAGAGCCAACAACATGTCTTCAAATGTTATTAATTTATCAATTTTTTATTAATAATATCTTACAATTCCCTTCATATCTTTACTCACACAACAGGACTATTCTACTTGTTTCTATTTTTATTTATTTTTTAAAATTTTCATTTGAAAGCAATTATTTTTATCTAAAATCTTAGCAAACCCTTAATGATACCATTAGTGGTACAATAATTATGACTAAAGACAATAATGTGGTAGTCAAAATATTATAAGAAACCTATCCCTGAATTACAACAAAGATTACATATCATTATTAGTCACTCTAAATTTTTAATAACATATTGCACTGTATATCAATAAATAATAATTTACAAAAGTATTGTATCTAAAATAATAGCATTTTGTAGTTAAATAACAGCATTACTAATATTTGAAATACAAAGATATTAAGACAAATAATTCATAACCCATTAATTTTTAAAAAGTAAAAAATGATCTGCATAACTTGATTTGATCGAAGGAAAGGAAATTTCTTTTTAACCTGCTCAACTCAAATCTCTAAAAAAAAACTTGAAAAAGGTAGAAAGAAGGTGAAAGTAAAGTCTAAGTTCACTTTTTTTTCATTGATAATAAATTGAGATACATAACCTCTATTTATAATAGTGAGGTCTACACTCGCACAATTCGGATCAGATTTCTCCCTTAGTTCGAATAGAACTAGCTTTTCTAAAGTGACATGACTAGAGAAATAAACATAAAAATTTAAAATTCTGTACGAGATAGTTCTCAACTCGAACATCAATTTGCCTTCAGTTGCTTTACCTAATTCTTCCTAGATTGGAAGATACGTTTGGTAAAATTTTTTGTTTAAAAAAAAATAATTTGGCCAACTCATTTTGAGGTCAAAAGAAAAGAATTTGTACATGCCTATTAGTTGTATCACACCTTTTAGGGAGTGGCGCCATATCATAGAGTTCGAAAAGTTATCCGACTTAAAAAATTGAAAAGATAATCTCAATCAAGCGTTGTATGATCAAGTCATAGCCTTCAAAAATTTGGCACATGATTTGGTTCTTGATATGGTAGATATCAGTTCTAGACCTTGTCTAGTCTTAGCCATAGTGGCCAATATGGTCCACACCAAGTTTTATGATTCTTTTGGATTCAAAAGATATTCAAAATGGCATGTCCACACAATCGACCACTATCTATTTATTTGTATTTATAGTCATCATACAACGGGAAAAACATGCTTTTGACCTCCAACTGATCTCATCCTTGGAATACCACTTTTTCTAGTTCGAGCATAAGTTCCAATAGTTCCTCTCCTTCTTCTCATTATACACCAAGTACTCTATCATTGCCCATACAAGAATGGTAAGGATTGGGTAATCCAGTTGTATATGTGAGAGAAAATTCAATGCCTCACCTTCCTCCTTTATACGCAACTTCCTCTATCATTGACTAGAGCTCTCACGACAAGAAATAGGATATCTAAAGATAGATTTGTGGAAATTTAGAAAGGAGGGTAAGAAGAGGTGGTTAGAGTTAATGAGAAAGAGGAAACGAGATAAGCTCCAAAAAGAGATTTTTAGAAACTCATCTTGAACGTCTTTGGTAGTGAAGTGGGAGGAGGAGATGTGGTTGGAGTTGACAAGAATTTAGGAGCATGATGACAAGGAAGCTATATTGTCTAACTCACTAATTGAAATGCATCCTAATTTATTAACAAAATCACCAACATAATATTTGAGAATATATTAAGTTGGTGTAAATTATATCAGCCCAATTACATTAGTTGGAAATTCAAGTTTAGGCTGGTGGAAATAATATCGGTCCAATTAAATTAGTTGGCTAGCATAGTCTCCAGCTAATATTATTTTAAAATCAATTTGGGATACTTTCTAGTTCGACTATAATTAGATTGTAACAATAACCTATGGTCTCCATAGCTTACTCCTTCATCATTTCCTCATTCTCCTACAAGATTAGCTAGTAAACTCACGCATGTAGTAAAAATGTCGTAGTTTGGAGATGAGATGTGTTGAAGAGAAATATCATCATTTTTCATTTTACAGTAATTAAAGGTATGAGTAAACCTGAAAAGTGTTTGATTTGGTGAATAACAAAATTTTCATGATTTTTATCTAACTTATCATTAAACTTTAAGTTAGTTCCTCAATGAAAAAAGAAGAAAGTAAATATAAGAAACCTTCATTGGTTGTTCTTCATTCTCATTTTCTATTTTTGTTAAATTAATAATCTTTTTAATATCAACTAATAATGAGCCATATTCTTAATAACATTAGTTAATACTGTAATACCCCTAAAAAAAAAAAGAAAAAAAAAGGGGTGGACGGGCCGGCCCGAAAAGACCGGGCCCATCCACCATATACGATCGTGCCTAGGGCACGATCGTGGTAGAGAGGAGAACGGGAGAGAGGGCGGCGATGTTAGAGGAGATCGCCGGAGAGACGAGCGCCGGAGGGAGGAACCAGCCGGCCGCGGAGGAAGCCAGAAGCTTTTCCCTCCCTCGGTGAAGATCCCCCACAAATCGGGAGAAGAAGTCTCGGATCCGTGCGTGAAAACCCAAGACCCCTCCTCCGATTCCTCGCCGGAAAGTCGCCGGAACACCCTCATCGGGCCGAGGTAAGCATGGCTTCGTCCTTTGCATTTTATTTGCCTGGTTTTGGGTTGGGTTTCCTGGGTTATGGCCGACGGAATCACCGAAGAAGGATCCGAAACAGGGTACCCCTGTTTCGGCTCCTCTCCTCCGGATTTTGCCACCGCCGGCCGCCGGGTTGGCCGGGATTCATGGCAGTAGGGTGGACCGGGTTGTGTGGGGGTCGAAGAGGGTTTTTCGGGCTTAGTTGGTGATCAGGAGTAGTGGATCCGAGGTTATCTTCCTCGCGATCCCATCTCTTTTTCTCCTTCCTCTCGTCGGCTGGCCGCCGGCCGGCGACGACGGTGAGGTGGCCGCCGTCGGGTGAAGGCCGAGCCACCATCCTGGTGGTTCTTCTGTTGATGACGGAGGAGAGGGAAGGGAGGAAAAAGGGGACCCTGTGTATGTTTTGGGGGGGGGAAGAAGAAGAAGAAGAATGAGAAGGAACTTCTCCTTCTCTCCCTCTCTTGGTCGGTCACCATTGCCAGCGACTGCGACAGTGGCAGCCGGCGATGGTTCGGCCAGCGGTGTTGTTGGGTTGGGGACACAACCACCATGGCTGTTGTCCTTGGATCAAAAAAAAAAGATTTGAGGAAGGGAGATGTATTCCCAACCATGAAGAGAGAGGAATCATCCCTTTATGTTGGTCTCTTCATCGGGACCGGCCATCGTCGCCGGCATGGCTGCGGCCACGGCTGGCGACGACATAGGCCGATGGTGCAAGGTGGGAGTCGGGCCACCCCGACTGCCCTAGATCTGGAGGGATTGAGATGTTTGGGGACCTGGTGATGGACCCCATAGTAGATGTGAATTATGGTTTAGAATATTTAAATATTAAATAATTTAGTTTGTGATTTATAATTGATGTTGTAGGGGAAGAGTCAGCGGTGCCAGGAGGTTTTGATCAGGGGACTCAGCACCCCAGCTCGTAGGTTGTGATCCAGATCTGTATTTGAGTCTGTCTACAATTTCTGTAAGGATCCTTGTACGCCAATCCTGCATGATATAATATTTTTATACTTAGATATGTATGATATGCTATAATCCAGATAAATCAAGAATAGTTTTATATTAAATTATATTTTGATCGTGTTGGCTTGTGGTTGATACTATGATCGTATTTGCTTGTGGTTGGTATCATGATGGATGCATGCATGCGCATAACCTACACCTACATAATTGGACTGATGGATGTGGTGCTCTAAACTAACCATGTGATTTTGGTTGCCCCGTCACGGGCTGGAAACGAATTTGATGTGTTAGTTTAAAGCCGGAAATAAATAAAAAGAATTTGATGTGTGGATGTAAACTGGATTGTATGAAAAGGAACTTTGGGTTTATCTTGTTATTATGGCAGGCCCCGTCACAGGCTGAAAATGTGGTACTTTGGTAGGCCCCCTCACAGGCTAGAAATGTGGAACTATAATGTGCAGGCCCCGCCACAGGCTGAAAATGTGATACTTTGGTAGGCCCCATCACAGGCTAGAAATGTGGAACTATAATGTGCAGGCCCCGCCACAGGCTGAAAATGTGATAATTTGGTAGCCCCACTACAGGCTGAGAAATGTGACCGAGATTTGGCCCAAAGTCGGAAAGTTAATTAGTCCGGATCAAGTTAATATAGAATGAAAAGAAAAAGCATTGAAAATATTAATGAAGATTTATGAGCTATCATATGCTATATCATTCTTGCATGGTTGGACTTTCATTGATATTTGACGTACATACTTATGTTGATTATTTAAGGCCTTTTGATAACCGGTTTATGATTTCATGAAATGTGCATCGATTTGTCGTGGTTTTCAAATCTATATTATTATTGTGTTGGTGTGGATGTATAGGGATTCTTACTGGGCTGTAAAGCTCACCCCCTCTTCTTCTTTTTCTTTACCAGAGTTACATGATGCATTGATTTGGACAGGATGGGCGCAGAGTGCGAGTACCCGAGTCATTAGTTAGTTGGTTTGTTTATCTTTCTTTGATGTTGATGAACATTTGAAGATCTTGTAATTGAACTAATTTGTTTATTTGGACATGTTGGACTTGTCTATTTGAATTACTAAATTAATTGTGGATTTATTGGAATTTTTGATAATCATAGGCCTTGCATGATCTCTAGGGCACTGCTCTAGGGCTCATGCGGCCGGTCGCATTCCGGACCCGGGTGCTGGGTTCGCGGCGTGACAAATACGATACCATGAATTTTAAGTTATTGTAAGATATGCATTTTTTAACCCTTTATTAAGCATTATATATACTAATATTATACATGATTATTTTGAAATCAATTTTTTTTTTTTATTTTGCTTATCCATTTTTATATTGAGAGTATCCTCTAATCTATCTTAAAAAAATATGCTTATTGTCTCAATAACTATCCTTGCATGAATTATTACATGTGCCTAGTGCAAACTCTTTCTCTCCCTCTCCCTATCTCCCATAGGATGGGGATCCTACTCTCTTACTCTCCACACTTAGTTAACCACCCTTATCTCTCTCCCTCCCTCCCTCGCTCTCTCTCTCTCCCCCCCCTCTCTCTCCCTTCTTTGATCGAATATGATTCGATTTTAGAATCAACATAACTTTTTTTGAGACCATGACGCTCTAGGACCTTCTATACTATACCCACCTGATCCACAAAGGTTGAAGTTGTTGGAAGTTAGGTATGCCCCAAAATCCATTTGCCATATTGAGCATATTATTTTGAGATACATCATGAATAACTCTTCTAAACATGGTCATAAATAGTTAGAAGATTGCATCGCACATGAGCTTTTAAACCAAAAATGAGTCTACAAGTGACACTACAAACAAAATGACTAAGTGCAAATTTGGGTGTGTTTGCACTAATCAAAAGTGATTATGGATCTAAAAGCAAATTTTGAGTGTTTGACTACAATCCAAAAGTAATTTTGACCATGTTAAAGATCTTCTGATGTTTGGGGAGAATTAGATCATTTTGGACACTTGAAGGTTGTTAATAGATAATGACGAGGTTAGGCATTACACTCATATAGCTTCTATTATATAAATGTTCAATAATGGATTGGAACGGCTATTTTCCCATGTGATCAGAGCATTGACTTTGCACCGGCATAGTAGATGTATTTCATACTGAACAATCATGACGTCAGACTATCTCTTAAAAACCACTATCGGACTTTGAGATATTGATCTCATATGGACAACATGCAATTAATCCCTAACCCGAAGCTATGACTATCAATAATAATTTTGGCGGGGCCAAACCTTGAATTTTGCTCTTGACAAGGATTGCTTTATTGCAAGTAAGGGGAAGGATTATTCCAACAAGAAATCCATCTATTATATGTTATCCATATCAGAACAAAGATACATTAAACATAGTCTTGGTACCAAGTAGTGGTTTAACTAAATAAATTTTTATATTATAATATCATTTTATTTTGAATGTAACAAAATATTGATGAAATTGGTTTTGTGCACATATCGGTCTTTTATTTTGTCTCTCATGTGATAGAGGTCTCTGATGGACTTTGAAATCAATGGGCTATGTGTTTGATAGTGTTAATACTCCTTCTAGTGGTTAATCGAGGATAAAGAAAGGTAGAAAGACTGAATTGTAGGAATAGTTGCTATGCGTGAAGGAAGATTTTCTATTTTATCTACCAAGGATTAGCACAATTATACATCTTTATATAGCTAGTCCATCTTCCTACATTGTGATTGTGGCACACCCATAAAGTATGATGATGGTTCTGTTGCTTTATATATTTATTTTGTCTGTGATTTAGCAATCCCAAAGTTCCTTTCTGATACGATCAAATAAGGAAAAAAATGATCTTTTTTTTTTCATTTTTGTACTTTTTCTTTCATAACATAAATATCAGAAAGAGAATTCTGGTGTGGAAAAGAATGGTTTGTGACGCTGAAATGTACCCCCGACACATAAGATAATTAGAAATCAAAATTGACCTTAGAGTTTGACACTTGCACATCCTCCTTGATCTTTTCTTAGATCTCTTTTGAATTCTTACCAAACTCAAGCCTAGTCTTACTAATGAGATGAATGAGACCCATGGTATAGGGATTGATTCATGTGGGCTAGCATAAGAATTATGAGCATGGTGTTGTGGACTAGGCCTATACTAAACCCTAGATATGATTTCCTATGTAGCTGGCTCCTAGGGCTAACCTAGGTGGTCGACCAAATCTAGAAACCCTAGGATGGTCGACCATACACCATTATTCCCTAATTGCTAAGGTTTAAGCCTAATGGGCTGCCAACACCTAGGGTTTCCCGGGTTGGCATCATAGAGGCCTAGGATTTCCATCCTAGAGTCAACCCCTCCTATTATAAATAGGAGAGAAGGGGATGTAGGGTTTGAGAAATAAAGGAGGGAGGCATGTTACAAAGAGAGAGCCATGCCTAGGGGTTCCTAACAAAAGGCCTAGAAACCATAGAGTGCCCCCCAAATAAGAGAGAGAGAGAGAAGGAAGAAGAGGAAGAAAGAGATGAGAAGGAGACTACGGAACAATTCTTGGAAGGTCTGCACGGTGCGAGTATTCTGTGTAGTTTCTAGAGAAGTCTTCATCCATTTTATTCTATGTTCTTGTATTTTCTTGCCATCTCTCCGAGCATCAATTTGTCTTGTTATGCTTGTAATCTCTATTTTGTTGGTGCTTTATCAAAAAAGAGTGATATAGTTTATATTCTTCCACTGCATTATAATGTTAAACTACATTAGTGTTCTTTAGAAGTGAAAGTGAATTCTATTTGAAATTGAACCTCTACAACCATGCTACTTAGTCAAGGGGTGTTTCCAAGCAAGTGCCTATGGTATAACCAAAAAATTACTAGAAGGTAAAATATCTTTCTAGATTTTTGGGATACACTGCATAACAACCCTATTAAAAACTCCCCCCCCCCCCCATCTCATTGTTAGTTATAAAGATCCTTATTATACATCATATTTTCATATAATGGTCTCAACAATAAAAATTAATATCATGAATATCTCATATTTAAAGTATGGACATGTTCAAAAATTTTCTTGATTATTCACTAATGGAGTCATCAACCTTTCAATCATAAATATGCATCATAATAATAACTTTTAATCAATATGGAGCTTCTCGCTTCGCTTTGAGCGAGGGTGTGACGTCGAGGATTTCTTCTTATTACGTCACATCAAGTCAAAGGTTGTTCATTACGTATATAATTAATGTGCAAGTCAGGCACTGTGCTTTCATCCAACAAGCTTAACTACTAGATGCTATTTTGACATCATAGGTGTACCATCACTACAAAAGAAATAAACTCTCCAGGCACTTTTTAGAGTTGTTACCAATGTTTATAAGCGTCAGTACTTTTCGTGCCAACACTTTCAAAAGCGTCGCAAAAGCATCGGGCAGGTGGGGGTGGGAGAGTTTCTTTCCGACACTTTTCGAAAGCATCGGCATTACCTGGCCCTGTACCGACGCTTTTTGAAAGCATCAGTAAAGGTCCTTTTCCTGATGCTTTAAAGCATCGATATAGCCCACCTTAATGTTTAGTAATTACCGATGCTTTTAAAAAGCGTCGATATAGGCGTGCCGGTTTCGTTATTATCGACGCTTTTAAGTATCGATATAGGTGTGCCGGTTGTTATTGCCGATGCTTAAAAGCATCGACAATAGTGATTTTTTTATAAAAAAATTATAAAAGCAATTTTTAAACTTGCATACATTACTTTCCAACATAACAAATACACAACCTAAATCACATTGATAACAAAAGTCACATCACAAATAGAAACTTTTTATTAAAAAAAATTATATTATCATACTTGATTACATTGTACTTCGAAAATATTAAAAACATACATGTCAAATTTCTAAAAAAATAATCTACGATGTATCAGGGGTTGACAGCATCATCTCTACAAGTAGATGAAGTATCAGCAATCTACAAGGAAAAGAAAGACACTTTAGAAAGTAAAAAATACGAAAGAGCATACAAGAATAAATTATAATTATGTAAAATATTCAAATAGATTTAGTTATTTACTGAAGAGGTAAATTTCTGTAAAAAAGATGAAATATGGTCAAGCTGATCCTGCAAAGATTGTATCTTCCATTATCCTTCTCAAAAATGGTCAATAAACTGGATCAGCAACTAATCAAGTTATTTTTTGAAACAGAAACATCTAGAAAATAATGAAATTAGACATACTATCTAGGTGTTGATCTGCTTTATCTAACAAAACCTTTTTCATTTTTACAACAATTATTATATAATGTAGATGAATGATTGATAAATCCCATCTTATGATGAAACTATGGTTGATTGGGCTCTTGAGAAGCTAAAACAAAAAGGTGCTTTAGTTTTCATTTCTAAGATGAAAGCACAGGTGTTTGGATTGAATGACCCCTAGATGGAAGGGATATTTGCAGTATGATGCTAAAGTTTACATATCCAATATCAAGGTTTCAGAAGATGATCAGTTGCTGCTTGAGGATGTAATATCCAAGATTAGAGTATTTGATTTCTAGGAAGAGGGATGTAGTTACTGGGACCAAGGTCTAATTAATACTATCGATATATTACAAAGATAATTAAAGATTATACCTTACTTTCCATGCACATTATTATTTAATAGCTAAATACCATAACAACTGGCTATTATATGCATTGTCGATCCCAATGTTGTTTAACTTTTGCACTATTCTATCATCATAATATTATATTTAAGTCAAATTACTCATTGAATCCAAGTTATAATTTATATGATAAATAATGAAAAAATAAATAAATGGGTAGGTCCATTGGGTGCAAACGATATCCAAGTTCAAAGACTTGTAGATGCATCATCAATGGCTCAAATCTAAATCCTCCATCTTCCCAAGGAAAAATCTGAATTCATCAACGTGGGAATTCCAATCATACAAATTCGTGTCGACAGCTCTTATTTTACCGGCATTAAAATAACCTGATTACTATGGAGTGTGCTTCTAATGCAAAATAGAGAGAGAAAATTAGGGATACTGAGGATCCTAGTGTGATTTTGATGTTTATAAAGCCGTTGAGGTCAAATGGAAGTACTAATGCTTTCAATTCAATTGATCTAATACATAAGTGAATAAGGAAGAAAGATTTGATACATCCTTGATACGCTTTGCTTGATACATTTAAAAGAACCTTCAAGAACACATCTAAAACAAATTATATTGGAAGAACTTGAGGAAAGAACTAATTTAGAGTTTAATATACCTTAGAGTCAAATTCTTTTAATTGAAGCTTAACTCTGTCATTTACATGCTTAATGAGCTTAAACTTTAATGTGCCAAGCATTCTAAGGAGAAAGAAATGATTTGCAATGTTATTACTTCTTTTATATGTTTAATGTGCAAATCTAACCTAAAGATGCAGAAAAACAGGGTTAGAGTCGACCCCATAAGAGATGGAGTCAACCCTGGCACAATTTGGCATACTTTGGCACATTCTGGCACAAATGGCACAAATGACACAGATCTTAGGTCGACCCAAGAAAAACTCGGGCCGACCCCAGCTTGGGTCGACCCAAGAAAAGCTCGGGCCGACCCAAGCTTCAGCCATCTGAAAATACAGCCTTTTGGAATTTACTGAGAGGGCCGACCCCAAGTTTTCTTGAGCCGACCCCAGGTGGAGCCGACCCCAAGTTTTCTTGAGCCGACTCCAGTAAAAGTTGAGTCGACCCCAAATTGAAATGTCAAGAAAGCAAGTCTCTGGATTTTCTGAGAGGGCCGACCCAAGAAAAGCTTGAGCTGACCCAAGTCTGATGAACAGTGGTTTGGGTCGACCCCAAAAAAGTTTGGGTCGACCCAAGCACGGGCAGAAGCATAACAGCTAGTTGTGCAGAAGTGCTTTTTGAACTTCCAACGGCTATAAATGGATAGTTTCTTCAATCCAACGGTCAGGAAGGACTATTTGGAGGTTGGAGAAGTATTTAAGAGGAAGTATTCATCAGAGAAAGCAAGCTTTTGAAAAGACATCAAGTGCATTCAAGAGAAAATCCTGGCAAGGCAAGCTTCATTCAAAGAGCCAAAAGGAAATGGTTGAGCAGATTCCAAGAGACATTAAGAGCTCCACCAACCCTTAAAGAGTGAAACAATCTTGACAAAGAAGAGAAGAGCCTTATTAAAGGGATAACTATATTCTAAACTCTTCTTTGTAGTTCATAATTGTTTTATTTGCTCTTTTAGGAGCTTTCATTCTTTACTTATTACTCTTGTTGTAAGGTTTGTTGGTAAGCCCGTAAAACCAACATTGTAGGTTGTTGGTAAGCCCGTAAAACCAACATAGGTTGTTGGTAAGCCCGTAAAACCAACGTAGGTTGTTGGTGAACCCGTAAAACCAATTGTGAAGGTTCATTGGTGAGCCCGTAAAACCAACATAGATTTTTGGTGATCCCAAAAAATCAAAGTGTAAAGGTTTTTGGATTGTGAGCCCGAAAAACAATCCAACTGTAATCCGCGGGATTATAGTAAATTCCCAAGGGGTCGCTTGGAAAGTGGACGTAGGTGCTTAGGAGAGCACCGAACCACTATATTTCTTTTGTGTTTGCATTGTGTATTGTCTTACTTTACTACAATTACTTACTCATCAATTAACTCGATTAAGGAATCAAAAAGTTAGAAAAACCAATTCACCCCCCCTCTTGGCTTGTCACCTTGGGCAACAAGTGGTATCAGAGCAGGTGTTCTATAATTCCTTGCCTTTTTGATTTTGACCTAACCATCAAAGAGCCAAAGATCATGACAACTCAAATAGATAGTTTTCTAGGAGAGGGACAGTTAATTGATCGACCTCTACTATTTAATGGCATAAACTACATACATTGGAAAGCACACATGCGTATTTTCATTCAAGCACATGACTATGATTTATGGAGTATCATAGTCAACGGGCTACAAGGTCTATTGGTACAATTAGAAAGCGTCTCACGAAACTCTTAGTACCCGCAAAAAAAAGGGGCGCTGGTACACAAACACTAATCATGATAAGAAAATGGCTCAGCAAAATGCAAAAGCCATGAATATTCTATATTGTGCATTAGATGATAGTGAACTTAATAGCATATCTTTTTGCATAACTGCTAAGAAAATCTGGAATATGCTTGAAGGTAAATATGAATGCACTAATATTTTTAGTGAATCTGAAAGTAGCTCTGAAGAAGAAGAGCAGCAAACTGAAATTAAAAATCCTTGCTTTATGGCACATGAAGATAAGGTATGTATTGGAACATAAAGTGATTTCTCATTCCAAGATAAAGTACATGCTAAAACTCAATCTGATTTTACATTTGATGAACTTCATTATGCTTTTTCTGATCTATACTTAGAATATAAGAAGCTTAGTTTAAAGAATAAAAAGCTAAATCAAAAAAATCCATCTCTTGCTGAAAGCTATGATATAATTCAGAAAAATAATAAATTACTTTCAGAAGACAATGAAAGGTTAACTAAAGAAGTTAACAAATTTAAGCATATAGTTGAAAAATTTACTATCAGCTCTGAAAAACTGAACTTAATGATAAATAATCAAAGAGCTAAATTTGAAAAGGCTGGATTAGGATATCAATCTTGGTACACCCAAAAATCCCTTAATGACATATGTGTTAAATCCTCCACTATCTATCCTAAAACGGATTCTAATTTATCTGATGAACCTAATGAACAAAAACAGAAAATTAAAAATCCATCATCTACTTATGTTAAATCTATGTTTGTTAAATTTAATAAGAGTATGCAGAAATACATTTCTTATAATTCTAAAACCTGCAAACTAATAAACAAAATAGCTATTAAGAGAATATGGGTTCCAAAAGTAACAATTATAGCTAACCTGCAAGGATCTAAAAGAGCTTGGGTTTCTAAGTTGAAAACCTGATCATTTTTAGCAAATGTGTCTAGCTACCCAAGATTCCAATGAAAGATGTTATCTGGACAATGGGTTCTCTAGACACGTGTTAAAGAATGGAACTTAAAATATAATTAAGAAGAGTGACCAAAATGGAAGAAATAATAAAATTAGTAATCCTTGCATCCTCTCATATTGAAATTGTAGCTAGTATTAATCATTTCTGTGATATAAGTGATACTTTTGATATGAAAAGAAAATATATCCAAATCACTCAATCTTCCTATATTATGCTTCAGTTATTGATGGATAATTTACTTAATCAATACTCTTAGAATAACTCTTTGAATTCTCTATATACTTGATTGAGAGTTCTTATCCTTGGCATTATCTTCTATTGATCATAAACACAAAAATGTCTACCTGGTATATTTTTTTTTAATATATGCATTAAGAATACCAAGATTAAATAGACTAGTTTTGGCATATAAAATCAACTCATACTAGTATGGACTTAATCTCAAAAGACCTTGTCATTGGTTCACTTAGATTAATTTTTGCAAGGTCAAAGTTTGCTATGTATGTCATCTAGAAAAATAAACTAGAATCATTTCTAAATCTGAAAATATTGTTTTCACCTTTAGCCTTTGAAAATTCTCCATAAGAACTTATTTGGATCTCTAGGATTGTGAACCTAGGAGATAAGCTTTCTAATTTTGTAATTGTGGATAATTTCTCAAAGCTAATATTGGTTTTATTCTTGGTAAAATATTTTCTGCATTAGCACAAACTTATAAAAGGTTTCAAATGGAAAAGGTTTGCAAACTGTTAATAAGGTTTGCACAGAAAATGGTATTGAATACAATTATTTTTGCACCAAGAACACTATTGCATATAGGGATTATAAAAATATAAAAATAGAAACTTTGTTGTGTAAGGACAATGCTTTGTGATAGCAGCTGTGATAGTCAATTTTAAAGACCACGCAATAGCACGTATCTAGTAGGATAGTGATTACGGGTATCAATCCACAGGAATTGGGGTATAGTTGTTTTTCTTAAAAATAAAAATATTTAAAAGGACGAATTTGTGAAGACTATTAAACTAAGCAATTTAATAAAAGAAAATACAATTAAAAGGCTATCAGTTTGAGGGAACCTAGGGCAAGGAATTCACCACTAACATCGAGACAAGGGTTATTTATATTTTAATTTATTCTTGGATAAACATGCAAATTGGCTACAAGCCTAATAAGCATTTGAATAAAATTTTACAAAAGTAATTTGGGCATAATCCATCTTCAGTTGGCATGAAATGTCTACTCTAATCTAAGGTGGCAGCACATTGCATCTTCCCTAAGCATGGACTATCTTATATTTACTTAGTGATCGTGAAGAACAGTTGTACGAAGATCATACTTAAAATCACAGAAATTAAATATGATTCAAAAGAAGATATTCATAAAAACAATAAGTTCATACAACCCCAAGAATATAAAATAAAATATAAAACCCGTGTCCCTTTGTTTGGGCTGTATCCAGCCCTGGAGAAGAGCTCAGGCTTCCATGCAGTGATAGACGGCAGCAGCGGCATAGCAACGGGCTTCCATCACGATCAGCTTCCTCTGCCTCAGCACTTCAATTTTTTTTATATGGGAAGTGTTTCCCGAAATGCCCAAACTATTCTCCCTCCTTTTATTTCTTCTTCTTTCCGTGGGATTTGGCCTGAGAGAGATGTGGAACCAACCCCAAGCTTCATCCGATCAACCCGGCTCCCTTCGGTGGGGAAGAAGGAATGGGAGCAGTCCCCCGGTGGGGAAAGAGGAATGGCCTTCTCGGTTCACGCCTGGGCCTTTTATAGGCTGCAACTCCTCTATCTCTCTTCTCCTGTTTCTTCACGGATAAGGATGGAAGCGGATGGATGGGGCTGATCCTGATGCGAAGAAAATATGTGGGGTTAGCTTGGGAGGTTGCCCGTGAAGCTCCGAAGAGATGGCTTTGTTCGTTAGATGCATAATGATCCGTGGGAGAAGGGATGAACTCGGAACAGGGGAGGATATGGTTCACGAACGGGATGCTGGGAATTTGAAGAAGATAAAGATGCGTGAAACAGGGAATGATTCATGGGATTCGGCAGCTCGGGCGTTGAGAGTGAAGGTGCTGGAAGCTTGATCTGTATCGCGGGAGAAGAGGGTGAGGCTTGGTTTTAGATGAATGTTGGGAAACAGGGGAGGCGTGGAGAAGATTTGTTGCGGATTGGAGGCGGCTGGCAACGGAATATCTGGATGCTGGGAGGAAAGTTGGTTTGATTCGTGGGAGATGAGGATGTTGAATAGATTGGCTTGGACGCTGGGATTAATCCGGGAGTTTGGTTGATCCGTGGGATAAGGAGCTGGGGACCCGGTTGGGAGATGATCCAGAAACAGGGAATGGGTCTCGGCTTTGGATAAAGATGATAGGAAATCTGGAAAGCTTATTTTGACTGGGATCTAGTGGAAGACGTTGAGGGTGTGGCCGAGTCGGAATGCAAGGGGAGATGCGAAATGCTGGTCCGTGGGTCTCGGCTCTGTTCCGGCTGTGGACTTTGGAACACGGGAGTTGGGAAGGACGTGGAGGAAAAGAAACGCGTGAGCTGGGAGATGATAGCGGATGGGATGAAGCTGGGACGTGGAGCATTTCGTGGGAGAAGCTCACTGCTAGGGACTCGGAAGGATGAGATTGGAACAGGGGAGCTGGGAGCGCATGGAAGTTGTCCGTGAAGAAAGGGAATGGTTGGATAGTTGGGATCTCTGTTCTTCCGTGGCAGATGCAGGGGATTGGAGTTTATCCGGGTTGTATTTGGACGTGGAGATCACATGGGATCCGGCTTTGGAATATGGATTAACGGGATGAAGAAGGGGAGTTGGGATGAACTCACGGAAAAGGAAATCCGTGAGCTATGTTCTTTTCTTCCGTGAAGGTTGGGATTTAGATTTGCTGGTGGTTATTCCGGAACAGCGGAAGAATACGTGTGGTTGCCATGAAGCTCGCAAGGATGAAGCTCATCCGGTTGAGATGCGGCTGGGAAATCTAGGAGGTGGGTCGAACAGTGACGTGGATGGGAGCTTGGTCATGGGGAGCATGGAGTTTGGATCAATCCGGAAGAAGTTTGGATGGAAGACGCGTACGGTTGCTGGAAGCTGGAATTCTGTTCCGAAGCAAAAACGTGCGAACGAGGGGATGACGTGGGGTTGAGTTGGGATCATTTGAGCAGGGGGGAGATGCTGGGATTCGGGTAAGGAAGCAAGGCTGGATTTATAGGACTCCGGCTCTATCTTGGTTTCGGGCTAAAGAAAGGGACTCAGATTGGTTGAAGCTAACACAGGGGAGGATGACGTGGACATGGGTTCAACTACAAACACGACCTGCATACATTAGACTCGACCAATAAAAAGAAAATCAATCAAACTTGAATAATTTATTTAAAATGAAATGAGGAAGAAAATACATTTTTTTGGTTAAATTTATAAAATATGTGAATTAAAATAATGATAAGTGCTATGAATAAGATATTAATTTGTACATTATTTAGCACTTATCACACCCCCCAACCTACATTTTGCTAGTCCTCAAGCAAAATAAAAGCTAACTCACTTTCGCAGGAATCGCGATTGCATTTACCGTATGCAATAAGGCTTTAAACCCCTAGGTGGCCCTAGTGGACGAGTTTTGTCTCGTGAGGGTTTCCGGCTCAGATACCCACAAACTGCTGTCTAAAGGATTTATTTTATTGTTTGATAAAATCTAATTTCAAATGCATTAACGCCAAGAATTTCAAAAGGACACAAAGTTTTAATTACTAAGTAAGTCCAAATCCTAAGTCAGTATGCAACTTAAGTTGAAGTCATTAAGTTTCCGTTAGGGAGTTGTAAGACTTATTTGTACTTGGGTGCCTGGTGAAATCTGGACCATACACAAGCTAAGACTTTAGATCTCCAAAATACTGCTAAAGCTAGTAGTTTCCAAGAATTGGTCAGATAAGACCTAATCACTGATTCAAAATCATCCTATCTTGCAGAATTTCGAGAGTTGTGGATGTTTACTTTAATACCTCATGGGCTTTATCTGTAATATTCCAGTTTACTCGAATTTTTACAATGACGGCTTTCACACTATCGTATTTTTCGAGGTCAATTTTATTTTTTTTCTCTTTTTTTTTTATTTTTTTTTATTTTTGTATTTATAAATAATTTATGCACTTTTACTCTTGTAATGATTCCGCCGTGTAGTGAGCATTCAGTCAACACTCCCACACCAGATGGCATAAGGTGTTGGGCATTAAGACTCCCCTACGGACCTATGCTCGGGTTCCTCATACAAGCCCGCTGACCTTTGACAATAGATAGCCCTTTTCGATGTATCTGACTAAATTCACTTCTTTTTTTTTTAATAGTGAATTAGATAGGTATGATTCATCAGGACTCAAGGTTGCTACCAGACTTAACAACATAATGTTGAACCTAACCCTTAGAAGTGCAGGCCATGTGTGTTGTGAAATTCCAAAGTAAAAATTATCTTACAGCTCGCTAAAAGAACTTTTAAAAAGAACTCAAATTGACTTACTGCTGACTATTCATTGGGCTTTTTAGATTTTATATACTTTGTGTGTTTATCATGTCAGCACTAAGCATAAAAATTATTATTATTATTATTTATTTTTTTTAGATGAAATACTTATTTAAAAATACGAAATAGGAAAAATTTCTTCAAAAATTCGAATCCTGTACCCCCCAACCTAGATCAGACATTGTCCTCAATGTTTTTTTTTACTTTAAACATATTATATTAATATATATATATTTTTATTATTATTTATTATTATTATTATTATTTTTATTTTGGATGAAAGAATGATGCATATGGAGGATAGAAGCATAGTACCTTAGTTGCATCAGTAATATGAGGACACCTGAAAAAAATGTGACAAGAAAATATACAAAAATAACCTATGAAAATTGGGTTGCCTCCCAACAAGCGCTAAGTTTAACGTCTTCAGCCAGACGCAGTACATCTTTATCAAATCATACCGGGTTCATGCGGAGTTCTCCAAGGAAGAAAATTCGTGGGAAACTGATTGTCGGGCAGAAAGTTGACTGCTTCTATGGCCTTGTCGATATCAAAGTCAAAATGGGCCAAGTATGTTTTCAGAGGGTTATCTGCCAAAATATAGGGAAGGGTTTCTTCTACAAGATAGTCCATTTTGTCTATTAGGAAGCACTCAACTTCCTTTGTAGGTTGATCAGAGGCACGAAATATATTTAACTTGACCTTCATATTCCCAAAGGATATATTCATCACCCCAGTTCTACAATTTATACTTGCATTGGCTGTAGCTAAAAAGGGGCGCCCAAGGATCACGGGGATTTGTTTCTTAGGATTAGGCTCATGTTCCATATCAAGGACGATAAAATCTACTGAAAAATAGAATTTGTCTACCTTGACAAGAACATCTTCAATTATTCCTTGTGGTATTTTTACAGATCGATCAGCCAACTGAAGGGATACCGAGGTTGGTTTTAACTCACCTAACCCAAGTTTCTCATAAACTGAGTAAGGTAAAAGATTGACACTTGCCCCTAGATCTAAGAGTGCTCGATCAATGAAATTATTTCCTAAGACACAGGAGATGGTGGGAGCACCAGGATCTTTGAATTTCGGTGGGGTGTTGTGTTGGAGAATAGAACTCACTTGCTCAGTTAGGAAGACCTTTTTAGGTACATGTGTCCTAGATTTTCGCTTTTGGGTACAAAGGTCTTTGAGAAATTTGGCATAGGAGGGAACTTGTCTAATAGCATCAAGAAGCAGGAGGTAGATTTTGACTTGTTTGAAAACCTCCATCATCTCCTCTAGTGAAGTTCCTTTCTTGCCAAAGGGAGTGGGTGCATTAAGAGCTTCAGGAAATGGAGCCTTTGGGATGTGAGTTTTGGCCGAAGGTGGACTAACTGAGGAAGAAGAAGGTTTTGGATTTTCATGTGATACATTTCTCTCCTCCTCTTTACCTTGCTTATTGTTTTCCTCCCCAATCGTATTGTCTACTACACGTCCACTCCTTAGGGTAGTCAAAGCATTGGCTTGTTCATGATGAATTGTATTTGGTTGATTTTCTTGAGCCATGTATTGTCCCCTAGGATTACTCACTGGTTGGCTTGGAAGCTTTCCTTCCTCTCGCTTGTTCAGTGCATTAGCTAGTTGCCCCATTTGGGATTCTAGCTTGGCGATAGATTGCGTGTGAGAGTGCACCAATTGTGTAATGGTTTCCAAACCTTGAAGGGAGGTCAACACTTTCTCCTCAAAGGCTGTGTTTCTTTGGGGTGCTGGAGGAGGGACATGTTGAAATTGTGAATAGTGAGTAGGAGGACGGTTTGGATGAACACTCTGGAACGGTTGAAAGTTTTGGGAATAAGGTTGGGAAGTATTGGGAGTCTGCTGCTTCCAAGAAAAATTCGGATGGTTGCGCCATCCCGGGTTATAAGTGTTAGAATACGGATCATTACCCAGTCTAGACTGTGCTTGGGCAGCATTCACTTGTTCTTGCACAAATTCAGGAAATTGTGCTGCCGAAGGGCACTCAAAAACAGTATGAGACGGACTAGAACAGAGAGCACACACTTGTGCTTGGAAAAAGTTTGGGAGCTGTTCTTTAGACATTAGCTGGTCCAACTTGCGGGATAGTGCATCTACTTTGTCAGATAGACCTATGGACTGGCTAACTTCATATATGGTTCCTTTTCTTTGAGAACTTGGGGGTGTTTGACGAGCGGAGGAGGCATGGTGGAGGAAATTTTCATTAAGGTTCTCAAACAATTGCCATGCCTCATGTTTACTTTTAAGCATGAAAGTACCCCCACAAGAAGCATCAACCATTTGACGATTTCGTTCGGATAGTCCGTCATAAAAGCATTGCACTAATTGCCATTTGGGTATTTGATGATGCGGGCATTTTCAGAGTAAATCTCTAAATTTTTTCCAAGTTTCATGAAATTCTTCTCCGTCAGATTGGGAGAAGCTCGTGATAGCACGCCTAAATTGGTTTGTTCTTCCTATGGGAAAATATTTCTTTAGAAATTCATGTTGCATTTGAGCCCAAGAGAGAATTGAATTGGATTCTAATGAATGGAGCCATTGTTTAGCTCTATCCTTAAGGGAAAAAGGAAACAGCCTAAGTTTCAGAGCATCATCAGTGAAGTTCTGAATTTTGACAGTAGTGCAGATCTCAAGGAACTCATCCAAATGTTTATATGGGTCTTCATTGTTAAGTCCATAAAAAGAGGGAAGTATTTGGATGACACTAGACTTAATTTCAAAATGTGCAGCAACGGTGGTATCAGGTAGTCGAATACAAGATGGAGAGGTATAAATGGAAGGAGTGAAGTACTCCTTTAGGAGTTTGGGTTGTTCTTCAGCCATCTCTATAAGTGGAGCAGATCCTATGGTTCTATAGGTGCAGATTTCGGCTCGAAGGGTCCTAATAGAACGCTCTATTTCAGAATCAAAAGGTACTAATTCAGGAGATCTGGAACGACACCCTAGCATACACTAATGCTTTTCTAATCAGTCAAGTGCGGTCAAGCATGCATTAAAAGAAAAAGACTTCAAATCCTTATGTTTGCCCTAAAATCACTAGACAGCTCCTAACTGGTTTGAAGAGGGCACCTAAGCCTCCAATCCGGTCTAATGAACTGAGTTGACCAGGTAAGCTCCCAGGTAAGTGGGGGGGTCACGATGCGTTGCAAAGGTCCCACTTAAAAATCACTTGCCTCGAACAGATGAACTGTCTCCCTTGGGACAAAGCTTGCCTAGACATCAACTGAGCCATAGAGCGAAATTGGTGCAACTTTCGGTGATCTTCGTCCTATTGAGCTCGAATGTCCCTAGGGGCCATCGTCTAATTGATTTTAATTTAAAATGATGGCTATGTGAGAATTGATTCACCTAATTTGGGCAAGAATCTGGTGATGAAATCCAGTTCTTATCTTGTTGGGGTGATTGCCCTTACTATGTGCGGATTAATTTGTGTATGTGTATCAGGCATGCATTCACACTTTTGCTGAATTTAAAATCAAACAATCACCACAAAAGGGAATTTAAATAAGAAAGGTTTAGAGGTTACCAAAGGAAATTTCTCCAGCAATTTTGAAAAAAAAAATTTAGGCAAACCTCGACAGCATTCCTTTTCCAGCAGTTCCCTTTTTGATCGTTCCAGATTTTCTTTTCGATTTCTGATCAAGAAAAATCAAAAATTAGTAAGAGAGATGAAAGCAACAAAAATAGAGAATATTTTTATTTTATTTTAGATATATATGTTATTATTTTATTTTATTTTTTTTTGAAAGTTTTTTTTAATTTTTATGAAAAGAAAACAACTATGCTAGCAATCCCCGGCAACGGCGCCAAAAATTGATAGTCAATTTTAAAGACCACACAATAGCACGTATCTAGTAGGATAGTAATTACGGGTATCGATCCACAGGGATTGGGGTATAGTTGTTTTTCTTAAAAATAAAAATATTTAAAAGGATGAATTTGTGAAGACTATTAAACTAAGCAATTTAATAAAAGAAAATGCAATTAAAAGGCTATCAGTTTGAGGGAACCTAGGGCAAGGAATTCACCACTAACATCGAGACAAGGGTTATTTATATTTTAATTTATTCTTGGATAAACATGCAAATTGGCTACAACCCTAATAAGCATTTGAATAAAATTTCACAAAAGTAATTTGAGCATAATCCATCTTCAGTTGGCATGAAATGTCTACCCTAATCTAAGATGGCAGCACATTGCATCTTCCCTAAGCATGGACTATCTTATATTTACTTAGTGATCATGAAGAACAGTTGTACGGACATCATACTTAAAATCACAGAGATTAAATATGATTCAAAAGAAGATATCCATTAAAAACAATAAGTTCATACAACCCCAAGAATATAAAATAAAATATAAAACCCGTGTCCCTTTGTTTGGGCTGCATCCAGCCCTGGAGAAGAGCTCAGGCTTCCATGCAGTGATAGACGGCAGCAGCGGCATAGCAACGGGCTTCCATCACGATCGGCTTCCTCTGCCTCAGCACTTCAATTTTTTTTATATGGGAAGTGTTTCCCGAAATGCCCAAACTATTCTCCCTCCTTTTATTTCTTCTTCTTCCCATGGGATTTGGCCTGAGAGAGATGTGGAACCAAACCCAAGCTTCATCCGATCAACCCGGCTCCCTTCGGTGGGGAAGAAGGAATGGGAGCAGTCCCCCGGTAGGGAAAGAGGAATGGCCTTCTCGGTTCACGCCTAGGCCTTTTATAGGCTGCAACTCCTCTCTCTCTCTTCTCCTGTTTCTTCACGGATAAGGATGGAAGCGGATGGATGGGGCTGATCCTGATGCAAAGAAAATATGTGGGGTTAGCTTGGGAGGTTGCCCGTGAAGCTCCGAAGAGATGGCTTTGTTCGTTAGATGCATAATGATCCGTGGGAGAAGGGATGAACTCGGAACAGGGGAGGATATGGTTCACGAACGGGATGCTGGGAATTTGAAGAAGATAAAGATGCGTGAAACAGGGAATGATTCATGGGATTCGGCAGCTCGGGCATTGAGAGTGAAGGTGCTGGAAGCTTGATCTGTATCGCGGGAGAAGAGGGTGAGGCTTGGTTTTAGATGAATGTTGGGAAACAGGGGAGGCGTGGAGAAGATTTGTTGCGGATTGGAGGCGGCTGGCAACGGAATATCTGGATGCTGGGAGGAAAGTTGGTTTGATTCGTGGGAGATGAGGATGTTGAATAGATTGGCTTGGACGCTGGGATTAATCCGGGAGTTTGGTTGATCCGTGGGATAAGGAGCTGGGGATCCGGTTGGGAGATGATCCAGAAACAGGGAATGGGTCTCGGCTTTGGATAAAGATGATAGGAAATCTGGAAAGCTTATTTTGATTGGGATCTAGTGGAAGACGTTGAGGGTGTGGCCGAGTCGGGATGCAAGGGGAGATGCGAAATGCTGGTCCGTGGGTCTCGGCTCTGTTCCGGCTGTGGACTTTGGAACACGGGAGTTGGGAAGGACGTGGAGGAAAAGAAACGCGTGAGCTGGGAGATGATAGCGGATGGGATGAAGCTGGGACGTGGAGCATTTCGTGGGAGAAGCTCACTGCTAGGGACTCGGAAGGATGAGATTGGAACAGGGGAGCTGGGAACGCATGGAAGTTGTCCGTGAAGAAAGGGAATGGTTGGATAGTTGGGATCTCTGTTCTTCCGTGGCAGATGCAGGGGATTGGAGTTTATCCGGGTTGTATTTGGACGTGGAGATCACATGGGATCCGGCTTTGGAATATGGATTAACGGGATGAAGAAGGGGAGTTGGGATGAACTCACGGAAAAGGAAATCCGTGAGCTATGTTCTTTTCTTCCGTGAAGGCTGGGATTTAGATTTGCTGGTGGTTATTCCGGAACAGCGGAAGAATACGTGTGGTTGCCATGAAGCTCGCAAGGATGAAGCTCATCCGGTTGAGATGCGGCTGGGGAAATCTAGGAGGTGGGTCGAACAGTGACGTGGATGGGAGCTTGGTCATGGGGAGCATGGAGTTTGGATCAATCCGGAAGAAGTTTGGATGGAAGACGCGTACGGTTGCTGGAAGCTGGAATTCTGTTCCGAAGCAAAAACGTGCGAACGAGGGGATGACGTGGGGTTGAGTTGGGATCATTTGAGCAGGTGGGAGATGCTGGGATTCGGGTAAGGAAGCAAGGCTGGATTTTTAGGACTCCAGCTCTATCTTGGTTTCGGACTAAAGAAAGGGACTCAGATTGGTTGAAGCTAACACAGGGGAGGATGACGTGGACATGGGTTCAGCTGCAAACACGACCTGCATACATTAGACTCAACCAATAAAAAGAAAATCAATCAAACTTGAATAATTTATTTAAAATGAAATGAGAAAGAAAATACATTTTTTTGGTTAAATTTATAAAATATGTGAATTAAAATAATGATAAGTGCTATGAATAAGATATTAATTTGTACATTATTTAGCACTTATCAAGCTGATTAATGCTATCATCACAGCTTGTCATATTATAAGGTTTCTATTAAATCTATTTTTGAAGAAAACCCTATATGAACTCATGAAACAGAAAATCAAATGGTGCATACCTTCATGTTTTTCAGTTATACATATTATGTTCTCAAGAATGAAATATATGCCAAATCTGATAAAACAAGTACTTCTTTGGATATTACTCTTTAAGCAATGCATATAAAATATTCAATGAAAAGATACTAGTTGTAGAAATATCAATTCATATTATTCTTATTAAAACTAGATCTTTTATTGAAAATATAGTTTGTCATTTTGCTTCTATTTAAAAGACATTAAAAAGAATGAACAAGATGATAATTGGTTAAGTTAAACTAAATCATTTTGAAAGGGATAAAATTTGAAATCTTGTTGAAGAATCTGAAAACTTTTTATATTTGGAACAAAATTGAGTTTTTTCAGAAACACACTTAATTAAGAAGAATTGGTGATTACTAAAAGAATTAATCAGAAAAGATGAAATAGATCTTGATGAAATCTTTGCATGATTAGAAGTCAAAGATAACCATTTTTATTTGTTTGTTTTATGAGATTTATATTTTGTCAAATGAATGGGTAGAATGAACTTCTGTGTGGTTATATCATTAAATTTTTATGTAAAAATAACCATCTATATTTGAAAAACATTCATTACAAACATGATAAAATACTATTTGATTTAGAACAAGCACCAAGAGCATGATATGAAAGATTAAGTAACTGTTTGATAGAAAGTAATAGTGATAAAACTATGTATCAAAAAGAAAAATTCTGATATCATAATTGCTCAAATATATATTGATGACATTATTTGTGGTGCTACTAATGAAGCTTTATGTAAAGTTTTTACTAAGCTCATGCAGGGTGAGTTCGAAATGAGTAAAATGGTTGAACTAATCTTTCCTCTCTAACTCTAAACTAAGACAAATAAGAAAGGGGATCTTCATTGGCCAAAGTAAGTTCACAAGAATATTCTTACAGAAGTTTGGCATGAAGAAAGGTATATCTATGACCCCATATTGTAGAGTTTAAAAATAATGAGCAAGGTAATTTTATTGTTTGAAGCTGTATTACTATATCATACAGCTTGTAGGCCAAATTGTATGCTCATTTTGTGCTTATATGCAAATATATCAAACTAATTCTAATGAATCACATCTAATTGATATCAAAAGATTCATAAAAATCTATTAAGATAATAAAACTAAGTAAGTACTCCAATCTTAAGTAAAAGCAAAACAAGCATAATATATTCAGCACATTTGTAAGAATTATGTGAGCATTCCTTTGGATGGGATAAAATCCGTAATAAACTATAATTAAATAGGAAGAGTTTGGAGTGAACATTTTTAAAGAGAAAAGTTTAACCTTTCTGTTGCCCAGATAGACAACCCAAGAGGGGGGGGTGAATTGGGTTTTTAATATAATTTGGCTAATTAAAACTTTGTGGATGATTAATTAAAAACTATAGCAAGTTATTTAATTAAAGCCTAGTGCTGTGAGTAATGTGCGGGGAAGGAGATGAGAGACAATGCACTACAAATACAAAGTTTTATAGTGGTTCGGAGCTAACCCTTGCTCCTACGTCCACTCCCCAAGTCTCACTTGGGAATTTCACTATAACCCCCTTGGATTACAGCCGGTTGTTTTACAAGCTCACAACCAAACTTGTTGTTTTACGAGCTCACAACGAACTCGGTCGGTTTTTCCAGGCTCACCGACTAGAACCAACCCCGATTGTTTTTCCGGGCTCACAATCAAACCCTTACACACGTTGGTTTTAACTTGGCTCACCAACCAACCTTAAACCCCTTGATTCAATCCCCCGATTGAATCAAGTAAATACAAGAGATAGAAGAAAACAGAAAATAGCTTCTCAAAAAGCAGATTTAAGACAATATAATCGTAAAGGAGTTAGAAGCCCTCAAACGCTTTTAAGCTGGTGAAGAGGTATGGCTTCTGGAACTCCGGTCTCCTCTTGAAAGAGTGGTCGACTTGAATGCAGGAGGAGGAAGCTTTGATTGTTGGGAAGAAGTTGTTGGAGCAGTAAATGCAGATCTCCCCTTTTTCGTTTAAGAGCACTTGGAGAGCTTGAAAACTTGAATGCTTGGAGTGGAATATCTGTTCTCTTCCTTGCTACAGTCCTCTGTGGCTATTTAAGCCAACCCCCACGGAAACTAGCCGTTACTCTGCTTTTTCTGGCCGTTCTGCACACTCTGCGCAGCCTGACAATATGACCGTTGGTGGGTTGGAGTCGACTCGCGCGATCAGGAGTCGACTCGGCTGTAGCAGGAGTCGACTCACGCTTTTCCGGAGTCGACTCGGCAACTGTTCCAAATTTGAATTAAAGTTGCCGTCTTGACTGGGAGTCGACTCGTCTTGACCTGGAGTCGACTCGCCAACTTCTGGAGTTGACCTGGCAATTTTTGGAGTCGGCTCATCCACTGAAGTCCGTGGATCCAAATTTGAATTTTGTCCACTCGAGTCGACTCGACTGTCCTGGGAGTCGACTCGAATCTCAGAGCCCGAACTCTCGATTCTCTGTCGTTTGGCTCATCCAGTCTTGGAGTCGACTCGAACCTCCTTGGAGTCGACTCGGCTCTCAGTTTCCGAAAGTTGGTCTTCTGCCTTTTGACGTGAAGCTTGTCTTGGAGTCGACTCGAGCTGTCTGTGAGTCGACTCGAATCTCAGAGGCAGTAACATGGTCTTCTGTCTGTTGATGGTCGCTCAGTCTCGGAGTCGACTCGTGTACTGCGGGAGTCGACTCGAATCTCAGAGTCCGAAAATCGTTCTCTGACTTTTTTCTTGTGTTCCTCTGAGAGTCGACTCTTACCTTCTTTGGAGTCGACCTGCCAACCATCGGAGTCGACTCGCGTTCCACTGGAGTCGACTCGAATCTCAGACCCGAAAACTGCTCTCTGACTTTTCTGCCTGTGACTGCTTGGAGTCGACTCTTACTTCCCTGGAGTCGACTCGGTGAACATTGGAGTCGACTCGCGCACTTCAGGAGTCGACTCGTTGACAGGTTCTGAGATGAGGCTTTCTGTTCTTCTTTCTGTTCTCAGTCGGAGTCGACTCGTACTAATCTGGAGTCGACTCGAGTCTCAGACTTTGGTTCAGCAGACTTCTTAACTTAACCAATATACTATGAACCAAGTCTAGAGACACTTGGACAGGTTTTTCACTGAAACACTCAATTGAATTCATTAGTAATCACAAGATATACTCAAATGCTTTGAGCTCATCAAAATCACATGGGGTTTTAATCAATCACTCCACAATCTCCCCCTTTTTGATGATGACAAAACTTTGAGTATATGTAAAATGAATTGCTCATAAAACAATGAAGTAAAATCCATAAATGAATTCAAATGTCTGATAATTTAATTTATCCAAGTTTGAAAGGAGTGAAACATTAAATTTTGGAGTTAAAGCTCCCCCTTTCATTTGGAATTATATAAGCCTTCATATTATGCAATCAATTGTTTGGCTTATATGTCATTAATGTTTTAGCTTGATTAAAATTCAGATTCTCCCCCTCAACATATGCATTCAACTATATTTTGATTTTCTGAATTTCCTCTTCATGCTTTGAAGTTTTTTTTTGAACTGAATTTTATCTTTTTAGAGGGAAAATCTGTCAATTTGTTCTTGAGTAGGATTCAGCTAATCTCCGAATATCCCTTGAATAGATTCTGGAGATTACTCCATTAGGAGCCCCAAAAGAGAGATAATGAGCCTCGAGGTACCGAATCCACTTAGAACAAATTTGTGTGTGTTTTTAAGAGTTTATCGTTTTATTTATTTCCATTGATAATATTTCTCCCCTTTTACATATTTTACCATATTTTATACATATTTCTCTCCCTTTTTGTCATCATACCAAAAAGGAGGTAATCACACACAATCAATGGCACAATCAACAAATGGCACATCAAATGGCACATAATTGAAGATAAAATGTCTACTCATTGTATTGATATGAATGTGAATACATTTGAGAATACAATAAGTAAAGCAAAACAAGACAAAACACAAAAATATCTATGGCCTCCTCGAGGATGAGGCTCCCCCTCTCGAGGATGTGTCTCCTCCTCTGGAGGATGTGGCTCCTCCTCTCGAGGATGTGGCTCCTCCTCTCAATTGGCTCTGCTCCATGAGGAGGGTGACTGCATCTGTCACATGGCCAAGCTGTGCGATGATAGACGTGGTGGCTCTGCTATGTGTAGTGGAGAGCTCTGTCACCGACGCCTGAAGCCCAGTCACCGATGTCTGAAGTGCGTCCAGCTTGTCGATGAGTACATTCGACAAGCGCTCGGCCCCCTCAGTGGTGGTGTGCATGTCACGACCTATCTCCTCTCGCATCTGTCGAGTGGAGCTCGTGACCTCACTCATGCTGTGGAACTGGGCCTGGACCAAACTCCGGATATTGTAGATCTCTTCCCGTACATGAGCCGTCATGTCAGTCACGGCTGTCAAGGAAGGGACCAACAGAGAAGATACGGGTGCAGGAGTGGGAGCAGGCACCGCACCTCGGAGCTCCCGAAGCAGCTCGTCCCTCAGATCTCGGACGATCTCCTGCCGCAGCTCCTGGAGCTGCTCTGGATCAATCCGAACCTCCATAGATGGTGTAGCTGAGGAGGAAGGTCCGGCAAAGGTGGTAGGAGCAGGAGGAGTGGATGGGAGGTCTGGATGGTCTGGAAGGTCTGGGTAGTCTGAATCTGGCTCAGGACTGGGTGATGGTCTGGTGGTCTGAGCAGTGAGAGTAGACTTCCTAACCCATATCCCTTCTCTCTTTCGAAATCCCATCCTGTGCATAGTCCCCGTACACAAGCGATCAGTCCATCGCAAGGCACGAGAGGGTTCCCTCTCAGGAATGGGAATCTCGTACTGCCTAAAAAGAAGAGTGAATAACATCCCGTATGGGAGTGAGAGCCTAGGTCTATCTAGGGGCTCACACATATACCTATAAATGAGCTTTGGGAAGTTGATCGGGGTGTCCTGAAGGATATAAGACATAATAGCTAAGTCCCTCTCATTCACAAAATCAAATCTCCCTGTCTTAGGGAAGATGGACCTGGACAGAATGCTCAATAGGATTCTCACTTCAATAGGAAGTGAGCTAGCAGATACCTCATCTAGGGGGGACTGAGGTGGATGCCCTAAGACGACCGTAAGGGCCGCAACTCTATCCTAAGGGTGTGCGGGAGCCACCCCTACTAATGGAAGGTGAAGGATATGGGCAATGAGGTCCTCTGTGACACGCAACGGGACACCTACTACCGTACCCTCGATACCTCCATCTCCCCGATGGACGGTACTGTAAAACTCTTGAACTAGGCCAGGATAGGTGGGAAGGTCCAAGGTGAGGAAGTACTCTAGGCCCTGGGCTCTAAGCCTATCGCCTATGGTGAACCCCTCCCGGGAGAGATAGTCGAAATCGACAAACCTCCCGGAGGTGACGGCCTTCCCGGCCAACGGCCTAACGAGAACCACCCTAGGCGGGGACCGATCCGGAGGTGGTTGCCTCGCGGGATCGTGCCGCGCCTTGGAGCGTCGCTCGGGACCGGCCTCGGGACGGGACCTCTTCCTAACGACGGTCTTACGAGGCATCTTGACTTAAACGGAAAGAAAAATACCTAGAGGACGGTGAAGAACCGACAGAGGAAGCTCGGGACGGACCGGAAATGACCTAGGAACGGACGGAAACTCAATGTCCGGCGAAGAATCGATGGGAAAAGGGCTTGGAGACGATCGGGGATGACCTAGGAGTCGGCTCTAGGGCTTTGTGAACAGTGGCGGCTTGAGGAAAAGTGTTTGCGAAACGACAAACCTAGGGTTAAAAAGTCGGATCCCGACTGCGAGTCGACTCCCCTGAGTCGCGAGTCGACTCGACCTCGAGTCGACTCCAGAATATGCGCGAGTCGACTCTCTGTTAGCGCATGTAGACTTCGAGTCGACTCCCGACAGTGTGCGAGTCGACTCCCCCTCAGCTGCCAACTTTGCGAGTCGACTCCCGCTAATGCGCGAGTCGACTCCCCCTTAGGAGCCGGCTCTGAAACTTACTCGAGTCGTCTCTAACCTTGGCACGCACCTAAACACCATGCCATAATCGTGCCAAATGAGGGAAAATCACCTAATTAAGGACTGATTTGATGATCACTGCATAGAAACTCTATTTTAACCTCATTCTAATCATCAAAATTAATTAATCTAGTGAAAAACTCCCACTAGGATGGATCAATCACTCCTAATCCCCTTCTAAGCACACTAAACCTCTCTTCACTTAGGGGTTTTGTAAAAATATCTGCTAATTGATTATCAGTACACACAAATTGGAGTGACACATCACCATTCAATACATGATCTCTTATGAAGTGATGTCTTATCTCAATGTGTTTAGTTCTTGAGTGTTGAATTGGATTTTTAGTTAGATTTATGGCACTTGTGTTATCACAATTAATGGGAATTTTATCTTGTTTAATGCCATAATCTTCTAATTGTTGTTTAATCCATAAGATTTGAGCACAACAACTCCCGGCTGCAACATATTCAGCTTCTGCAGTGGATAATGCAACCGAGTTTTGTTTCTTGCTAAACCATGAGATTAGGTTTTCTCCTAGAAATTGACAAGACCCGCTGGTACTTTTTCTATCAAGCTTACATCCAGCGAAGTCTGAATCTGTGTACCCTATTAAGTTTAGGCTAGATTCTTTAGAGTACCACAGCCCTATGTTCTTAGTTCCAATTAAGTATTTAAAGATTCTCTTAACTGCAGCTAGGTGTGATTCTTTAGGATTAGCCTGATATCTAGCACACATGCACACACTAAACATAATATCAGGCCTACTTGCAGTAAGATACAGTAAAGAACCTATCAAACCTCCATAAAGTTTTTGATCTACAGATTTACCTGATTCATCTTGGTCTAACTTGCATGATGAGCTCATGAGGGTGCTGATTGACTTGTTTCCCTCCATATCAAACTTCTTGAGCATCTCCTTGATATATTTTGCTTGATTAATGAAGATGCCTCCTTCAGATTGTTTGATTTGAAGCCCGAGAAAATAGTTCAGCTCTCCCATCATGCTCATCTCAAACTCACTCTGCATCAAATCAGCAAATTCCTCGCAGAGGCGATTGTTAGTAGCACCGAAAATGATATCATCAACATAGATATGTACTAATAACATATCCTTATTTTTCTTTTTCAGAAATAATGTTGTATCTACATTTCCCCTAGAGAATTCATGTTCTAATAGGAATTTACTAAGTCTCTCATACCATGCTCTAGGTGCTTGTTTTAGTCCATAAAGCGCTTTGTTCAGTTTATACACATGATTAGGGTATTGATGATTTTCAAAACCAGGAGGTTGTTCTACATACACCTCCTCATTAATAAACCCATTTAGAAAAGCACTTTTTACATCCATTTGATATAGCTTGAAGTCCTTAGAGCATGCATATGCTAATAGAAGTCTAATCGCCTCAAGTCTAGCTACGGGAGCAAAGGTTTCATCAAAATCTATGCCTTCTTCTTGATTATAACCCTTTGCTACTAGTCTAGCCTTATTCCTTATAACAATTCCATTTTCATCTAGTTTATTTTTATATATCCATTTTGTACCTATTATTGGATATTCAGAAGGTCTCTCTACTAGATCCCACACTTTGTTTCTAGTAAATTGGTTTAGTTCTTCTTGCATTGCATTTATCCAATTTACATCATTTTCGGCTTCTTCTATATGTTTGGGCTCAAAGTGTGAAACAAAAGCTAGATGGTTGTTCAAATTTCTAAGAGATGCTCTAGTCCTAACCGGTTGTGATGGATCATCTAGAATTAGTTCCTTAGGATGCCCGTGAGCATACCTCCAAGCTTTAGTTAGCCCATGATCCACTATAGGCTCTTGGTTTGATGATTCTCCTTCAATCAACTTTTGATTACCATCTTGTAATCCCACCTCATCTATCTTTTCTTCAAGTATTTCAATATCATCATCAAGATTGGCTTTCTTACTAGAGGAGATGTCACTAGAGTCATCAAATACAACATGTATAGATTCTTCTATAACTAGTGTTCTTTTATTAAAGACTCTATAGGCTTTACTAGTTGTAGAATAACCTAAGAATATTCCTTCATCAGATTTAGGGTCAAATTTCCCTAGATTATCTTTTCCATTATTATGTACAAAACACCTACATCCAAAAATATGAAAATAGTTAACCTTTGGTTTTCTGTTTTTCCACAGTTCATAAGGTGTTTTCTTTATGATGGGTCTTAATAGAACTCTATTTAATATATGGCAAGAAGTATTAATGGCTTCTCCCCAAAAGTACTTAGGGAGGTTACTTTCACATAACATCGTTCTAGCCATTTCCTCTAGTGTTCTATTTTTTCTTTCCACAACTCCATTTTGTTGTGGTATCCTAGGTGCAGAAAAATTATGGGTTATCCCCTTTTTACTACAAAATTCATCAAATAATTGATTTTCGAATTCGGTACCATGGTCACTTCTAATGGCTATGACTGAAGACTCTCTAGCATTTGTTACTTCCTTATGGAACTTTTTAAACATGGAAAATGCTTGGTCCTTATGTGCTAGAAACATGACCCATGTGTACCTAGAGTAATCATCTACTATGACTAGACCATATTTATTTCCACCTAGGCTTGTTGTTCTAGTTGGACCAAATAGGTCCATGTGTAATAATTCTAGAGGCCTAGAGGTAGAGACACATTTTATGGATTTAAAAGAGTTCCTAGATTGTTTGCCAAATTGACATGCCTCACATATTTTGTTCTTTTCAAATTTTAATTTCGGCAAACCTATCACGGAGTCTCTTTTAACTAATTTAGTTATTGTGTCCATGCTTGCATGACCTAACTTACGGTGCCATAACCAACTAGCATCATTATCTTTAGTTTCATTTACAACTAGACATTGGTTATGTTTTGCAAGATCTTCTAGGTCTACAACATATACATTTCCACGTCTAATCCCTTTAAAAACTAAACTATTATCATTAGGATTTGTTATAATACATAGTGATGGTTTAAACATAACATCATATCCTTTATCACATAATTGACTAATGCTTAACAAGTTATGTTTAAGACCATCAACATATCTAACATTATCTATAAAAGTAGAAGGGGTGATTTGAACTTTACCAATACCAATGATGTGACCTTGGTTGTTGTCTCCAAACGTCACAGCACCTCCCTTCTTAGCTTCAAGGGTGAAAAATTGGTCTTTATCACCCGTCATGTGCCTTGAGCAGCCACTATTCAAATACCAGCAGTTCTTGTTGACCTTGGTTGCAAGACACTCCTACACAAGCAAATCATGTCATCTTAGGTACCCAAGTTTTCTTGGGTCCTTCATGGTTAGTCAAGTTGGTTCCTTTTGGAACCCATACCCGTTTAATTTTTCTTTTAGTTTTCCTTTTCCTATAGTCACATGCATTTGCCTTATGTCCTATATTTCCACAACAAAAACAGGTCATTTTCTTAGTTTTATTTTTCCCAGCTTTGACAAAGAAGTTACTAAGAAGTTTTTGTTTATTTTTCGGTTTGTACCCTAAACCTGCTTTATTGAATACGGCTCGTTGACTGTTAAGTATCATGTTTAACTTTTCAGAACTATATGTGAATTTTTCAACTAAGGGTTTGTATTTGTTAAGTTCTTTAGTTAATGTTTGATTTTCGGCTTTTAGATCATTTTAGTTCTTTTGTTAGATCCTTGTTTAAGACTTGTTTATGGTTTTTGAGTTCTGAAAGTTTCTTAGTTAGTTTTTCATTATCTTTAGTTAAGGTATTAGTTTTCTTAATTAAGAGTTGGTTGCTTGTCTTAAGTTCTAGATTTTCTTTGGTAATAGCATCTTTATCCTTAATTAAAGAATCATACTTATGGATATAAGTTTGGTTAGTTACTTTTAGTTCCCTATTTTTAACATTAACATCCTTATATTCAATCATTAGTTCGTTAAACGCATCATAAAGTTCATCAAATGAAAAATCATAGTGCGTATCGGAAGTTACCTCATTTTCGTTGGCCATGAAACAAAAATTGGCCTTCTCTTCTTGTTCTTCATCCGATGATGAAGATGATGCGTCGGAGTCCGATAGGGTGGTGACAAGGGCTTTCTTCTTCTTCTTGTACTTGCTGCTCTTCTTTAGTAAGGGACACTCAGCTCGGATGTGTCCCGGTTTTTTGCACTCATAGCAGCCGATCCCCTCACTTTCCCTTTCCTTACCTTTGTCCTTGCGGTAGGAATTTGAGGGGCCTCTCCTTTGATGATAGGATTTCTTGTGGTTGATGAATTTCTTGAACTTGCGCACAAGAAGAGCCTCACCACCATCTTCCTCATCTTCTTCTTCTTCACTGCTGCTGCTGCAAGACAAGTCCTTGTTAGAAGAAGTAGATTTTAAAGCTATTACCTTTTTCTTATGGGAGGACTCTTCCTCGTTGTGTTGTTTCATGGTAAGCTCATGCGTCATAAGGGATCCAAGGAGCTCTTCAAGTGGAAGCTTGTTCAAGTCTTTAGCTTCTTGGATTGCCGTCACTTTAGCTTCCCACGACCTTGGTAGACACCGAAGGATTTTTCTGACAAGTTCACTGTTAGTATAGTTCTTGCCAAGGCTTTTTAGGCCATTGACAATATCAGTAAACCTAGTGAACATGCATGTAATTGTTTCGTTAGAGTCCATTTTAAATAGTTCATATTTATGAACCAAAATATTTATTTTGGACTCTTTCACTTGATTCGTGCCCTCATGGGTCACTTCAAGTCTGTCCCAAATCTCTTTTGCAGAATTGCAAGTAGAGACCCTATTGAATTCATTACGGTCTAAGGCACAATAAAACACATTCATAGCTTTAGAGTTTAATTGTGCCTTCCTCATGTCATGTTCATCCCAGTCCATTTCTAGTTTAGGTACCTTAACACCATCTACGTATATGGATGGGATGTATGGCCCATTTACTACAATGGACCACATCTCATAGTCTTGGGCTTGGATGAATATTCTCATCCTAGCCTTCCAGTATGAGTAGTCAGATCCATTGAAGAAAGGGGGTCTTTGGGTGGACTGACCCTCAATGTGAGAAGATCCAAATGGGGTTGTCATTTTGATCTTTTAACTCTTGAGTGGAAGAGTTTTTGGCTCTGATACCACTTGTTGCCCAGATAGACAACCCAAGAGGGGGGGGGGGGTGAATTGGGTTTTTAATATAATTTGGCTAATTAAAACTTTGTGGATGATTAATTAAAAACTATAGCAAGTTATTTAATTAAAGCCTAGTGCTGTGAGTAATGTGCGGGGAAGGAGATGAGAGACAATGCACTACAAACACAAAGTTTTATAGTGGTTCGGAGCTAACCCTTGCTCCTACGTTCACTCCCCAAGTCTCACTTGGGAATTTCACTATAACCCCCTTAGATTACAGCCGGTTGTTTTACAAGCTCACAACCAAACTTGTTGTTTTACGAGCTCACAACGAACTCGGTCGGTTTTTCCAGGCTCACCGACTAGAACCAACCCCGATTGTTTTTCCGGGCTCACAATCAAACCCTTACACACGTTGGTTTTAACTTGGCTCACCAACCAACCTTAAACCCCTTGATTCAATCCCCCGATTGAATCAAGTAAATACAAGAGATAGAAGAAAACAGAAAATAGCTTCTCAAAAAGCAGATTTAAGACAATATAATCGTAAAAGAGTTAGAAGCCCTCAAACGCTTTTAAGCTGGTGAAGAGGTATGGCTTCTGGAACTCCGGTCTCCTCTTGAAAGAGTGGTCGACTTGAATGCAGGAGGAGGAAGCTTTGATTGTTGGGAAGAAGTTGTTGGAGCAGTAAATGCAGATCTCCCCTTTTTCGTTTAAGAGCACTTGGAGAGCTTGAAAACTTGAATGCTTGGAGTGGAATATCTGTTCTCTTCCTTGCTACAGTCCTTTGTGGCTATTTAAGCCAACCCCCACGGAAACTAGCCGTTACTCTGCTTTTTCTGGCCGTTCTGCACACTCTGCGCAGCCTGACAATATGACCGTTGGTGGGTTGGAGTCGACTCGCGCGATCAGGAGTCGACTCGGCTGTAGCAGGAGTCGACTCACGCTTTTCCGGAGTCGACTCGGCAACTGTTCCAAATTTGAATTAAAGTTGCCGTCTTGACTGGGAGTCGACTCGTCTTGACCTGGAGTCGACTCGCCAACTTCTGGAGTTGACCTGGCAATTTTTGGAGTCGGCTCATCCACTGAAGTCCGTGGATCCAAATTTGAATTTTGTCCACTCGAGTCGACTCGACTGTCCTGGGAGTCGACTCGAATCTCAGAGCCCGAACTCTCGATTCTCTGTCGTTTGGCTCATCCAGTCTTGGAGTCGACTCGAACCTCCTTGGAGTCGACTCGGCTCTCAGTTTCCGAAAGTTGGTCTTCTGCCTTTTGACGTGAAGCTTGTCTTGGAGTCGACTCGAGCTGTCTGTGAGTCGACTCGAATCTCAGAGGCAGTAATATGGTCTTCTGTCTGTTGATGGTCGCTCAGTCTCGGAGTCGACTCGTGTACTGCGGGAGTCGACTCGAATCTCAGAGTCCGAAAATCGTTCTCTGACTTTTTTCTTGTGTTCCTCTGAGAGTCGACTCTTACCTTCTTTGGAGTCGACCTGCCAACCATCGGAGTCGACTCGCGTTCCACTAGAGTCGACTCGAATCTCAGACCCGAAAACTGCTCTCTGACTTTTCTGCCTGTGACTGCTTGGAGTCGACTCTTACTTCCCTGGAGTCGACTCGGTGAACATTGGAGTCGACTCGCGCACTTCAGGAGTCGACTCGTTGACAGGTTCTGAGATGAGGCTTTCTGTTCTTCTTTCTGTTCTCAGTCGGAGTCGACTCGTACTAATCTGGAGTCGACTCGAGTCTCAGACTTTGGTTCAGCAGACTTCTTAACTTAACCAATATACTATGAACCAAGTCTAGAGACACTTGGACAGGATTTTCACTGAAACACTCAATTGAATTCATTAGTAATCACAAGATATACTCAAATGCTTTGAGCTCATCAAAATCACATGGGGTTTTAATCAATCACTCCACACTTTCTACATTGCTCATCATAGGGATGGTGCCAATAGGGAGGCTAGTGGTAGTACCCGGCATTATTTGACCCAACTATTTGGTGTAGAGTATATTAGGGACGGCACAAGAGGGAGGCTAGTGGTAGTACCTCGTGCCCCTTCCAACTCCACCGGATAGGGAGCAAATAGAATATAGAGCATAGAAAAGTAAAACCGAAAAACAAATGAAGATAATCAAAATGTTCATTGAGTGGTTAAAGAAAGAAATTAAAAAAAAAATTGGAGAATGAATGATAAATAAATAAAAATATATAAGAAGGTTGTGAAAAACTAAATGAAGTTTCAATCACTTGAAAAACACAACTTAAGGATAAAATCAGTGCTAAATTGTATTTAAATAGGGAGAATTTTATTTGAAAAGAATTAATTTTGATCCATGACATGCTTGTTATGTTTTGCATACTTTGAATTATATGTTTTCAATATTCAGTTTGAAATGCTCTATGCTTGAATAATTTGATTGAAACATGTTTCTACCAATAGTAAATTTATTTTTCTTTTTATGATACTCATAATTTGAAATAGGCTTTAACTTTGTACACAAATTTTTGCTTCACCTTTGACTTCGAAATAACTTGTGTTCCAAAGCCTAATGGAAATTGTTTTCACTTGCATTCTATACTCATCAATGATATTTTGGATTTCTCTTGTACTCTTTTGACCAAAAAATTTATTTTTTTCTTATTAAATCGGTTCCAATGCTTGAATATTTGAAAAATTACATAAGATTTTTTCTAAAAAAATATTTTTGAAAGAAATTTTAGATTTGTCGTTCATGATCACCTTTGAAATCTGAAAGTTGAATATATTTACAAAAAGGAGAAGAAAAGGATACTTCTATTTTAATGAATATCATCTGAAAAATAAAAGAAAAGGATAATCTGAATTTGCAAATTAGGCAGAATGAATTGATTATAATTTATCTTTCAACTTACCTAACATTAGTACATAATGTCCTCCAATGTGTACCAAAATTCAATATGAATTACAAAGATTCTGGATGTGCTCTAATATTCTTGAAATATGTGTTTTCAATCTTAATAATTTAAGATGAGCTACAATGTAGAAGATGCATATCTCAAATTATAATCCTGAAAGCTTCCTTAAAAATTTTTATGAAATTCAGAATCTGATTTTATATAAAAGCTTAAACTTAATTTAAAAATGCTTCTATCGTTGCATTTTTGTAACTTTCATTATATGCTTCAATGATTGCATCATTTTGGGGAATAACTCAATATGATTCCTAGATGAAAACTACGGTCTAAGAAAAATAGAATTAATTTTGATGCCTTGATTGTTTGCTCCGATATGCATCTGAAACATATCATTTTCTATCTTATAAGTTTATTAAAATTGGTCTAAATGATGTATTTTTTAATAATCTTGATTGCAAACAAATATTTCTAAACATATGATTTTATTTTGATATTAAAAAGGATTTATTGTGCTTCATGTATACATTGCTGAGAAACTATAACTAAGAAATTGAAATTTATAAATATACACTTGAATGATCTTCTATATATTTTTCTTGCATAGTTAATTGCTTCTATCATTAAAAGAAAAAGCTATTTTTAATAAGAGAGTGAATGATCCTAAAACTTGAAATATTTCATCTTACTCAAATAATTTTTAAAGGAAAGAAAATATAATTACTTTTGAAAGAAATTTGCGTTTCAAAAGAATTATTTTCTGATTAATACTTCAGTGCATATTCTCAAAAATTAAGAGGAAGCATAATTTGTTCTTGAAAGTTTAAATAGAGTGATTGCTATATATTTTGAAAAACTCTACATTCTTGATATCACAAAATTTCAGTTTTATTCATGCTTATCATTAAAATCTGAAATTCAATAAAAGAAAAGAGTGTTTAAAGAAGAATGCATCTTTTGAGGAAGAGTTTTAGATATTCAACATCTTTGCATGCTGTATCTTATTCAAAAGTCACTTATATTTGATGCATACCTTGAATGTTTTATATTTGATTCATGATCATTCTTGTTAATTTCTGAATTTAACTGTTTTACTTACAAAGCATGAATTGATATCAAGAGCCTTACATACAAGAAAGAGACATGAATTTCTTAAAGCTAAATCATTAAAGATTACTCTATGTAAATTTGGCAAAGGACTTTTAGCATGCTTTTAATGTCTAATTGGTTTCAAACTGATATCAATTTGAGCATATTTTGGTATTAGACTTTGTGCTTCATTGAATATCTTTTGGAAGTTGGATTTTTATTTGCACTTAATTGGTAAATCATTTGTTTTGAAAACTAATTTAAAAAAAGGATTCCATTTGTCTTATTATCGGAAATTTATTTTGAAATCTACTAATGAGTCTTATTGGCATGCACCTTAGTGTTTCAACCCTAAGCCAATTCATTCTAATTGATTTCGATGCTATGATCTTTAAAGAAGTGAAAGAAAGTCTTTAAAAAGAGCTCTAAAAGAACTCTCAAAGCTTTGGATTTTATGTGTCATATATTGCATAAATTTATGTTTTGGTATTTGTGCCCAAATATTTTTATATCATAGAAGAACTTTGAAGTCATTAAGAATTAATGATTTAACATGATCTTATGTTTTTCGAGTATATAAGTTTCGATCTTTATCTTATAGATTTCATCTACACTTGATTTGAAAACTATCTTTGGAATATATATTGAGAGATCTCTTCTGGCTCGTATGTCTCATTTTTAAAGTCAAATGTTTCATGCTTGATTTTAATGATATTGATGTGAAGTAAAAGAACTTTAAAAGAATGGTATCAAATTTGATGTGATTTTATCATAATTTTGAAACTACTTTAATTGGCTCCGTTCTATACTCATTATCTTGCCCTAATATTATTGCCTTGAGTCACATGATTCATATTTTTGCAATAATTTGACATGCATTGAATAAAATATTGTTTTGTACTTAATGTTTCATTATTTTACAATATTTTTGATGTTGTCAAAAAGGAAGAGAAATTAAAGTAGTTTCATATTATTGCCTTGAGTCACATGATTCATATTTTTGCAATAATTTGACATGCATTGAATAAAATATTGTTTTGTACTTAATGTTTCATTATTTTGCAACATTTTTGATGTTGTCAAAAAGGAAGAGAAATATCTGAGTACATGCTCATAATGCTTTATGCCTTGAATTGAATATAAAAATCAGCTTAGATTGAAATATGTTGGTTATGTTAAAGCTGATTAACTCTAAAGCATTATCATAAAGTGTGTTCTTAAAGTGTCTCCTAAATTATGTATTTGTTTTGACATGTATTTGCTCTTTGTGGTAGTTTTGTGCTTTTGGCATAGATGAAATACAATGCTTCTCTTGAGCTATGATCTTTGTAATTGTCATTACAATGCTATCCATTTCATTATTATTCATTCTTTTTGATGATAACAAAAAGGGGGAGAAAATATAAGAGAGAAACTAGAAGCAAATTCTATAAGAAAAACAGTATAGGGGAGAAAATATAATAGGGAAGAAAATATAAAGGTATATATTGCATACTTAAGGGGGAGATATGTATTATACACTTAAGGGGGAGACATTTGACAAAGAGAAAATCTAAATCTGGCACATAATCATAAAGATTTTTCTTGCCTCGATATATAGCTTGAAACTCTTGCTTTAAGAGGGAGCAAAGCTAAAATTCATTAGGCATTCTACTTGGATAAGATAGGGGGAGCTTTTAGTTCATTGATACATTCTCTAAATTGGACTATTTGAAATTTTTACACCAAAAGCATTTTCTATACATTAAACCTTACTTCTCACATGAATATCAATTTGCTTATACTCAACGTTTTGTAATCATCAAAAAGGGGAAGATTGAGGATCCTAGTGTGATTTTGATGTTTACAAAGCCATTGAGGTCAAATGAAAGTACTAATGCTTTCAATTCAATTGATCTAATACATAAGTGAGTAAGGAAGAAAGATTTGATACATCCTTGATACGCTTTGCTTGATACATTTAAATGAACCTTCAAGAACACATCTAAAACAAATTATATTGGAAGAACTTGAGGAAAGAACTAATTTAGAGTTTAATATACCTTAGAGTCAAGTTCTTTTAATTGAAGCTTAACTCTGTCATTTACATGCTTAATGAGCTTAAACTTTAATGTGCCAAGCATTCTAAGGAGAAAGAAATGATTTGCAATGTTGTTACTTCTTTTATATGTTTAATGTGCAAATCTAACCTAAAGATGCAGAAAAACAGGGTTAGAGTCGACCACATAAGAGATGGAGTCAATCCTGGCACAATTTGGCACATTTTGGCACATTCTGGCACAAATGGCACAAATGACACAGATCTTGGATCGACCCAAGAAAAGCTCGGGCCGACCCCAGCTTGGGTCGACTTAAGAAAAGCTTGGGCCGACCCAAGCTTCAGCCATCTGAAAATACAGCCTTTTGAAATTTATTGAGAGGGCCGACCCCAAGTTTTCTTGAGCCGACCCCAGGTGGAGCCGACCCCAAGTTGAGCCGACCCCAGTAAAAGTTGAGTCGACCCCAGATTAAAATGTCAAGAAAGCAAGTCTCTGGATTTTCTGAGAGGGCCGACCCAAGAAAAGCTTGAGCTAACTCAAGTCTGATGAACAGTGGTTTGGGTCGACCCCAGGAAAGTTTGGGTCGACCCAAGCATGGGCAGAAGCATAACGGCTAGTTGTGCAGAAGTGCTTTTTGGACACCTAACAGCTATAAACGGCTAGTTTCTTCAATCCAACGGTCAGGAAGGACTATTTGGAGGTTGGAGAAGTATTTAAGAGGAAGTATTCATCAGAAAAAGCAAGCTTTTGAAAAGACATCAAGTGCATTCAAGAGAAAATCCTAGCAAGGCAAGCTTCATTCAATTGCTTCATTCAAAGAGCCAAAAGAAAGTGGTTGAGCAGATTCCAAGAGACATTAAGAGCTCCACCAACCCTTGAAGAGTGAAGCAATCTTGACAAAGAAGAGAAGAGCCTTATTAAAGGGATAACTATATTCTAAACTCTTCTTTATAGCTCATAATTGTTTTATTTGCTCTTTTAGGAGCTTTCATTCTTTACTTATTACTCTTGTTGTAAGGTTTGTTAGTAAGACCGTAAAACCAACATTGTAGGTTGTTGGTGAGCCCGTAAAACCAACGTAGGTTGTTGGTAAGCCCGTAAAACAAACGTAGATTGTTGGTGAACTCGTAAAACCAATTGTGAAGGTTCGTTGGTGAGTCCGTAAAACCAACATAGGTTTTTGGTGATCTCGGAAAATCAAAGTGTAAAGGTTTTTGGATTGTGAGCCCGAAAAATAATCCAACTGTAATCCACGGGATTATAGTGAATTCCCAAGAGGTCGCTTGGGGAGTGGATGTAGGTGCTTAGGAGAGCACCGAACCACTATATTTCTTGTGTGTTTGCATTGTGTATTGTCTTACTTTACTACAATTACTTACTCATCAATTAACTCGATTAAGGAATAAAAAAGTTAAAAAAACCAATTCACCCCCCCCCCCCTCTTAGCTTGTCACCTTGGGCAACAGATACAAATTCATGTCATACAAGGGTTATAAATTTAGGCATGGAGGCAGGTAACACGTTAAAATTCAAAAGATTTTACGCCAACAAATCAAGCAGATTTGAACAAATCATTCCATATTGATTTATCATTATAACTCATATTCTTGTAGATATAAGAACACCAAAAGCAATTGATGATGCATAGTGCAACACCTTAGGCGGAGGCGGCCCTGGATCGATCGGGACTTGGGGCTGGTCAGTTGACACCGGAGAGGAGGGAGGAGGAGAAGATCCTCGAGTGGAGGCGAAGCTCGATCAAGGCTTGAGGGCAAGAGAACAAATTAAAGAAGGAAAAATCCCATGAACACACGAAGAAGAGGAAAAGGAGAAGGAGGAGAACAAGCGAGAAGGAGAGAGAGGAGGGAGGAGGAGAAAAATACCTCGGGCGGAGGGGGTTGGGGTCGGTCGGTCGATGCCGGAGAGGAGGTAGGAGTCGGACGGTTCGCGCCGGAGAGGAGGAAGATGGGGGCTAAGGCAGCATCGTTGAGGAGGAAGACGATGGCTAGGGCAGCGCCGGAGAGGAGAATGAGGGGGCTCGGGGAGTATCTAGGGCAAGAATGAGAGCTCGGGGTTGGGCGCTGGATTTGGAGGGGGATTCGCCTTCGCCGACGCTTATAAGCGTCGTTTTAGGGTTGACCTTCAACGACGCTTATAAGTGTCATCTTAGGTGACTTTAAAGCATCATCCACACGCTCCACACGCTTTGCAACATGATGTTAGCTCGAGGCCTACAATGATACTTTTAAGCGTCGTCCTCTATTTCAAATTGCCGACGCTTATTAAAAGCGTCGGCAAAATTTGGCACGGGAGCAAAACTTACCGATGCATCTTCCTAGTATTGGCATTTAAGAGTCGGCTTTTCTCTCTTTTCCTATAGTGCATATCATATTATAAAAATGCCCTCTTATGCACACTAATTTATAACCATATCAAATGTTCTAAAGTTGTAGATTCCTCTTGAAGGTGTCAAATACTTTGGGACGAATCCTACCTTAGTGTTTAGAGGGTTATGGTTATTCAAGGGAGGGGTACCTCCTATTTTGTAGCCCATTGCTTCTAAGCCTCTTCCACCTTTAAAAGAAAAAAGATCAAAAGAAAAAAATATCTTCACTTCTTGAGTTTTAACAAGAACAATATAATCCAATTTGTAGTACATATATACACACATGCACAAATATACACATGCATATGTTCATACCCATATATAAATACATACACATATATGTATGTCTGTATGTATGTATGTGTATGTAACTGCATTTATGTGTACATGATGTATATGTATATATATGTATATGTATGTATGTATGTGTGTGTGTGTATATATATATATGTATTATGTGTGTGTTTATATATTTCATAGTTTTTGATATATTTCTGTGATTAACTATTAGCCTAGCATCAATCCTCCACCTTTCCCATCCAACCTTGGGATCAGCCATGATGGATGGTTAGGTTTATAGATGAGAAAAAGCTAGATTGTTCCCTATGCAGAAAAGACATAAGGTACCTTGAAAAGGTTGATGATCTAAGGGCAGATTTAGTCATTTCTTAATGACTAATATCTAATGATACATATTCCAAACATATCAAGTTGACATAATTATTTTTGCTCAAAATAGGGGTCGAAGCCCAAAGAAGAAACAAAAACTGAGTATATATAAAGGCTAACTATCCCCTATTAAATTGATACCATGCACATTAGCATATGTCCAGAGCATTAGATCACTTGGAAAACTATTCTTCCATAGAGCTCTTTCGATGCCCCGGGCAACAACATTGGTGTTATTTAGTAGGTTGGTTGCCTTCATGATAGACGAATGATATTTAATAGTAGGGGCAATCTAGGCAACATTTAAAGGGTGTCGATTTGGCAAGGATAAGATGACTGTGAAACACTATTCAAGGAATCTCCCCCTATTCAAAGGCCTCCCAAGCTACTAAGAGCTCCATTAGAGGGACACTTTGATGGTAAAGACGCAACATCAACAACCAACGGAATGCTATAACAATCTCTTAGAATGAAGCCAGGGATGGGATTTTATGGTGACTCTCAAGTGATTCTCAACTTTGGCCATGAACTTCATATCTAGATCTGGCAGAGGAGGCTTCAAAGGTTGGAGAAACCACAGCAGAGGAATCTATCGGTATCAATCTGAATCTGATCACATGTAGACTAGATTCTTGTTTGAAGCATATGAAACCCAACTCAGATTGGGCCAACTACATGTTAAATATATGGTGCGTTTTAAATCCAAGATAGGTAAAGCTTAGCTCTATAAGGCCAAGAAAGAGGGTCTCCTGACCAACCACATATTTGTGAAAAATGTCCAAAAATTAAGGTGACCATTGATCAATGCTTCAAAAATGGATAGAGTTTTCATGGTTATCCAATTTTATAGACAAACAGGCATCTCTTATCCATTGCAAGGATACTAAATTTTTTGTACTCAACATTTGTATAGGACTATGGTGGAAGTCAAGGATGACTTAATTCAACACTGTGGATGGCAATTTTCTTTGGAGCCATCAAGTTAAACAAATTTACTTTAAGATTTGAAGGCCACAAAAGGGATAAAAATAAAGGTCTATTTCTATTATTTCGAAGTAGTGAGAGCCCAATCACTGCATTGCTCATCTCATCAAGTTGTTGCTTTTGGCCTAATAAGATCACAGTGACATTACCACTATGGTAGACTTCAATTTTGACAAAATATATTGGCTTTTCATATTCTCTCCTCGAAAGCTAAGAATCTGGAAGCCAAATATGCTTCTGGAGCAAATTAACTTTGTAATTATGTTATGATAATAAAGTTGTCTGGACTATCCCAAACACCATAATTCTAATTTTTCATGTCCCCCAGAGAAGAGTTTTTGGATGGTTTTCTACAACATGACCTCCTCTCTGTCTAGATTAATGTTTGATATGCACTTGTCACTAAAAACCAAGAGCTACTCCATGAACTTTATATGTCCTAGGCTGCTCTGCATTCTCAAACTCAGTTTTTCCATCTAAAATCTATATATATTAGCCCCTCTTTAGAATGTTTATATTGGTAGGTGGTTTTTGATGGGGTCGACAAATAGAAAAACTTGCTAGTTCCTTTCTGCTTCCAAAATCAATGGTAGAGATGTGAAGATGCACATTTCTAGGTTCATATATTATTTCCAATCATTTTAGAACACTAGATTCATTCACAATTTGAAAATGATTACCCGAAACTTGGCGCGTTGACATTACTAATCATTAGATGGACTAGCACTAAGCATGCAGTAACTACAAGAGAAAATGGATAGATGTCATCGCAAGATTATATTTTTTTAAAGTTTCATGTTAAATGACAAATACACTCCCACTTTTGGTTGTTATATTTCTCTTATTTTCTATGAAGGAAAAAAGAAGAGAAAGAGAATGCAAATTAAGCAAATGATTGCATTTTTTTTTTTAAAAAAAATTCTTAATTGAATGCGATAGTTGGTGAAATGTCCTTATGGAATTTCTTTCATATAATACTTGATGTCTGCATATGTGATGCACATGAGAAAGAGAACAGACACCTCTTATTTTTTCATCTATTTGATTAAGATTATTTTTGCTCTTGCTTCTCACAAGGAGAGAGAGAGAGAGATGATTGAGATGTAAGGGAAGAATTTACAATTATACTAGCATAAATTTAGAGATTTTATGCTTGCTATCATCTGATCACTAATGTAGGTCTCAACTGTGAACTGACTAGGATTAATGCTATTTAGGATTTATGTATTCTATCCTACCAAAAAAGTGTGCATACCATTACTAGAAGGAGAACCAGGATAAGAAAAGGAACACACATTGGGCTTAGAAGGGATTTCATTTATTTAAATCCAGGCACCTAAAGGCAAAAGGAGCAGGGTTCGGGTTGTATATTTTGCACGAAAGAATGATTGATCTTTTTTTTTACGACGTCAACTATTGGATCATGAATGATTGATCTTTTTTTCACGATGTCAACTATTGGATCATGCCTCATATAGATCTCAAAGCACTTCGAACTCTCTCTTTCATCTACCTCTACAGATCTCGTAATGGCTAGTGCACGATCCAATAGTGCACATAGACCAAAAGGATGAATTATTTTTTCGCACGAAAGATGCAACCCGAACCTGAAGGAGCGAGGGCTGTCCCGAGCCTAGAAGGTGCCATATATCCTTCCCCACTTGCAATGACCTATAGTTTGTATGCATCGGCGGCACTTTTATTTAAATCAAAGAGCCTACAACTTGGAGACTTGCAAAGCAAAACTATTGAGAAAATGTATCCCATGATTCCACATGCCAAAAAGAAGCTGCTTGACAGAAGAATACAAAAGATTACTTTAGAATGATCAAAAAGCTAATTTGGCGTTCAGTTCATGCTTTGGTCACTGAATCAATTCAAGGTGTGAGTGGCTCCAAGCAATCAAAATGCAGAACCAAGAAATTTAGAAAAGAGGAATCTAGTGCATGAATGTTGCCAAATGTTGTTCATTGTACTTGATTTAGCTAGGCAAGTGTATTATAATATCATTTGCTAGAGCTTATTCATAATAGAGAATTTGCTAATGAAGGTGTATACACACAGTTTTCTGGTTATTTTAGTGCATAAGAACAGTGTTGCTTCTATATATGCTGGCCCCACATAGATATGGGAACTGATTCCTTGCCGCTAGATTTGGAAGAAGGTTCATGGTTTCTAAATGCAAGTGTCGTGATCGTGACATTGACCAACAATTCATACCTCATCAACTTTAGGCCATGGCATTGAACATCAGATATATTAATCCTTCGGTCAAAACTCTTATATTAATAATCAGATGTCAACCCCTCACTTGAGTTCACCTAAAATGGATGTTTTATTGTGAGTTGATGCATGCTTATTGACATCAAACATATTGCTGATCCAAAGATTGATTTTGATGATCACAAAATCTTGAAATATAATTACTAATGTTTGTATTGCAAGAAGAAAGATATTTATTTTGCAAGAAACATAACAAGTTGGAAGAATAGAAGAAGGCCTTAAAAGCTCTCAAAAAGTTGAAAGAAAGCAATACTTCATTGGCCCAAGTTTCAAGTTCAAAGGATTCAAGTTGGAGAAACAAATTCAAAGAAAGATTCAAAAGAATAGTCCTCGAGTCGACTCCTGAAAGTTCAGAGTTGACTCTGGCACTCTGGAGTTTTAAGGAACAATGCTCAAGTCGACTCCGAAACTCTACGAGTCGACTCCGACTGAGAACAGACAAAAAGACAGAGAGTTGATTTTCAGCGCTACAGTGCTCGAGTTGACTCTAGCTACAGTCGAGTCGACTCCCAGCTACAGTGCCAGGCGGACTCCTATTCACGAGTCGATTCCAACTACAGTCGAGTCGACTCCTAGCTACAGTGCCAGGCGACTCCTATTCACGAGTCGACTCCTGCTTCAGTCGAGTCGACTCGAGCATGCTGGAAGGCATAACGGCTAGTTTTTTCTCAACTCCAACGGCTCTATTTTGTCTCTAACGGCTAGATCTTTGTTTCCACGCCATCCAAAGCTATAAAATCAAGAAGAGAGCTATGAGAGAAGTTAAGAAAGTGGGAGAGAATACATAGAGAAGAGATTTCAAAGAGATTTCAAGAGAAACCTCTCAAAAGCACAAAAGGGCCATTCAAAGCAAAAGAGAGAGAAGAAGAGCATCTGAGTGATTCCCAAGGCTTCTTCTCCAACTGTGTGCTGCCTCAGTGATCCTCTACCTCGTGCGAAATCAGAAGAGGGTCAAGTAAAGAAGAAGCCGAGTTCCTTCATCTATAAAACTTGTTTGAGGGCTTCTTCTTTTTATTCTATTTGTTTACATTGTTATATTTGCTTGTTTAAGAAGCTTGTACTTGTTTTAAACTCTTGTTCTAATATTTTGTAACTTGATTCAATCAAGGGATTGAATCAAGGGGTTAAGGTTTGTTGGTGAGCCAAAGAAAAAAACCAATGATATAAGGTTGTGGTTGGTGAACCGAAAAAAACCAACTGGGTTTGATTGTGAATCCGGAAAAACAATCGAGTGGTTCTAGTCGGTGAGCCTGTGAAAACCGACCGAGTTCGTTGTGATCTCGTGAAAACAACAAGTTAGGTTGTGAGCTTGTAAAACAACCGGCTGTAATCTGAGGGATTATAGTAAAATTTCCAAGAGGTCTTGGAGAGTGGATGTAGGTGCTGGGGTGCACCGAACCACTATATGTTTGTTGTATTTGTGATGCTTTCTGTCATTGTTTAATTTCCTCACTTACTTACTTAGATAAATATCTAATTGAATTGCTTGCTTAACTCTTATCCGCGCATCCTTTAGTTGCAAGTATATTCAAATTATTTAATCAAGTTTCATTTAATAAAACTGCATTAAGATTCATTATATTGAAATGCTTGCTTTGGAAAATCTAGACTAATAGTTTATTGAGTCCGCTGTTTAATAGTTTTAATCTTGATCAGATTAGAATCAAACTGTTGCTAGGTTTAAATTCCACTGTGCATCTATACAACTTAGCTTAATTAATTGAAAAGTTTAAAAGTAGTTGAAAATTTATAAAAGACCCAATTCAACCCCCCCTCTTGGGTTATATCTACTGGACAACAAGTGGTATCAGAGCAGGTGCTCTAAGCTTAATTGTTGTTTTCACGATCAAGAGCCAAAGATCATGACAACTCAAATAGATAGTTTTCTAGAAGAGGGACAATTAATTGATAGACCTCCATTATTTAATGCCATAAACTATACACATTGGAAAGCATGCATGCACATTTTCATTCAATCACAAAACTATGATTTATGGAATATTATAATAAATGACCTTCACACACTCTCTCAAGCTGTTAATGAAAAAGACTTAGCACAATTGAATGCCAATGCTATGAACATACTATATTGTGCTATCCATGAAACTATATTTAATAAGATTTCTGCATGCTTATCTGCTAAAGAAATTTGGGATACTTTAAAAAATATTTATGATAAATTTTAGATTAGCTCACATGTGCTTCAATTACATACTAACAATGAAACTGCAGAAAAAAGATGTTGAATCTCCCAATCAGGAAGAAAGAACAACAAATAAAGAATTCGGTGATGAAAACAAGGATCCATTTCCAAACACCGAAAAATTCAAAAGCTTCCTAAAGACAAAGAAGAAGAGGAAGCAAGAAGAAAGAAAGAAAGAGATAAAAAGCAAGAAAGCCTTAACCAAGGAACAGTCAAGCAAGAAAATGAAAGTTAGGAGCAACAATGATGATATTAGCTCTAAAGAACTACAAGAGGTAACTAACTTATGCTTTATGGCACAAGAAGATAAGGTAAAATCTGAATCTAATTTTACACCAAATGAATTTCATGAAGAATATTCTTATGATGAACTATTAAATGCTTTTCATGATTTGTATGGTGAATGTAGAAAATTAGCTATGAAAAATAAAAATCTTAAAAAGCTAAATCTGAAAATTTCAAAAGAAAGAAATTCTATTGCTGGAATACATGACAAACTAAATTCTGAAAATAAAAGCTTAAGGTTAAATTCAGAAGAATTGATTCAGAAAAATCATAGCTTAATTAAAGCAAACCAAAACTTAAGTGAAGAAGTTGACCCACTGAAATCTCTTATTAACAAATTCACTGTAAGTTCAGAAAGATTAAAAATGATGTTTGAAAATCAACATGCTGTTTTGATAGATCCAAATTTGGCTTGACTCCCTTGCTTAACAATAAATTCCTAGAGAAAAAAGATTATCAATTCACCAAGCAAACCATCAAATAAGATAACTTATTTCAAATATGAAAAGAATAGGCATAATAACTTTACCTATAGTTCTAATATACATAAATTAAATGGTAAAGCTATTACTATTAAACAAATATGGATTGCAAAAGGAACAATTATAGCTAACCTGCAAGAATCCAAAAGAGCTTGGGTTCCTAAGTTGAAAATTTAATTATTTTTTCAGCAGGTGTGTTTAGCTACCCAAGGTTCCAATGAAAGATGTTATTCAGATAATGGGTGTTCTAGACATGTGTTAAAGAATGAAACTTAAAATTTAATAAGAAGAGTGACTAAAATGGAAGAAATAATGAAATTAGTAATTCTTGCATCCTCTCATACTGAAATTGTTTTATTAGTTGATTAAAATATAATTTGCAAGTATTAATCATTTTTTTTGATAAAAGTGATACTTTTGGTATGAAAAGAAAATATATCTAAATCACTCCATCTTTCTATATTATGCTTTACTTATAGATGGAATAATTTGGTAAATCAATTCTCCTAGAATAACTCTATGAATTTTCTATATGCTCGATTGACAGTTTTTATCCATGGCATTATCTTCTATTGATCATAGATATAAGAATATGTACTTGGTATGCTCTTAAAAAATATGCATTATAAATACTAAGATCAAAGATTTTTTTTTTGGCATATAAAATTAACTTATGCTAGTATAGACCTAATTTCAAAAGACCTTGTCATTAGTTTACTTAGATTATTTTCTGCAAGGTCAAAGTTTTGCTATGCATGTTAACTAAGGAAACAAACAAGAATCAATTTTTAAATCTAAAGATGTTGTTTCCATCACTAAGTTTTCAAAAGCTTACATTGGATTTGTTCTTAGCAAATAAAATTGAAGTATTTTTGTATTTGCTAAATCTTGTAAAAGTGTTTCAAATGAAAAAGATTTCCAAACTGTGAAGATAAAGAGTATCATGACACAGTGTTGAAAACCAAAATTTTGATAAGGTTTGCATAGAAAATAATATTGAATACAATTGTTTCTGTACTAAGGACACCATAAGTAAAATAGGGTTAATAGAATCCTTGAAGAAATGAAAAAGACAATGTTGTATGATAGTCATCTGCTTAAATGATTTTATTAAAAAAGCTATCATCACTACTTGTCATACATATAGTTTCTATTAGATCTATTTTTGATGAAAACTCCTTTCGATCTTCTGAAAAATAGAAAATAAACTATTGCATATCTTTCATATTTTTCAGTCGTACATGTTATGCTTGATATGTTCTTATGAAAATAATGCCAAATCTGATAAAGATACTCCTATCTTTGGGTATCATTCCATCAAGCAATGCATATAGAATATTCAATGAAAAGATTCTAGTTGTAGAAATATCAATTCATTTTATTCTTTATGAGACTAATGATCTTTCATCAAGTAACTAAAAGCAGATTATACATGTATATGGTTAATCTTTTTGCTTACATATAACAATCTGAAACTAAAACACCTTAAGAAGAATGAACAAGATTATAATTGGTCAAGCTAAACTAAATCATTTTTGAAAGAGATAGAATTTGAAATTTTGCCGATAAAATCTGAAAACTTGTTAATAATTAGAACCAAATTGAGTTTTTCAGAAATGTACTTAATGAAGAAAATTAGTAACTACTAAAAGATTCAATCAAGAAAAGATGAAATAGATCTTGATGAAATTCTTGCATGATTAAAGTAAAGATCACCATTATCATTTGCTTGCTTTATGAGCTTTATATTCTGTCAAATGAATGTGTAGAATGCACTCCTATGTGGTTATTTCATTAAAAAGATCTATGTAAAATAACCACCTTATTTGAAAACATTCATTACAAATATGATAAAGCAATATGTGATTTGGAACAAGCACCAAAAGCATTGATATAAAAGCTTGAGTAACTTTGTTGATAGAAAGTAAATAGTGATAAATCTATGCATCAAAAAGAAGAATTTGTGATATCTTATTTGCTCAAAGTATACATTGATGACATCATTTTTGGTTCTATTAATGAAGATTTATATGAAGATTTTACTAAGCTCATGCAAGGTGAGTTTGAAATATGTATGATGAATGAATTAACATTTTCTCTCGAACTCCAAATTAAGACAAACAAGAAAGAGGATCTTCATTGACTAAAGTTAGTCCACAAGAAAACTCTTATAGAAGATTGGCATGAAGAAGGTATGTCTATGACCCCATCTTGTAGAATTTGAAAAGGATGAGCAAGGTAGATCTATTATTTTAAAGCTGTATTGAAGCATGATAGAATAATTATTTTATCATACAGCTAGTAGACCAGATTGTAATGCTCATTATATTGCCCCTTGTGCAAGACTTCAATCTAACTCTAATGAATCATATTTTATTGATAACAAATGAATCATAATATGAAATTTGATAGAAACAACTATTTAAGATAATTTGATTAAAACTTAGCTAGCATGTCTTATTGATAATTATCTTAAGGCAAATAGAATCTAAGCTAAATTGATTCTGAAAACAAGAAATTGATTTGACCTTGATGAATCTTCCTATTGCCTCACATGCTTGTCCTTGAACCACTTTAGTTCAAGTGACATGTGCTTGCTTATATTTAGGCAATCTCTTGAGTAAAGTGACTCAACATTCAATTATTGTCATATCTTATGTTGAGTCATCTAGTTAAGAAATATTGTTGTATGAACGTTTTGTATCTTGAAGAAACTAATAACCTTCCTTCAAGAAAGAAAAAGATTTGTTTAATAATGCACGATCCTTAAGCAAAAAAATAAAAAATTTCAACTTGAAGGACACCTCCACATAAGATACAATAAACATTCATATGCAAACAAGAAAAGGGACCTTCTTCAGCCAAAAATTTATACATAAGAAATCTAGTAGGTATTTGACTTGAAGAATGCAGAATGAATCGATAATTTTTAGATACCTCTCTCATAAATTAGCTGAGCAAAGTCAATAACTTAAATCTTATTATAGCATGATTAAAATTTTTAATTATTAATTTCTTGATATCATGTCTATATATGTATTGATTGACTTATGCTTTTAGAAATTGTTTTATGGTTTGCGCAACTAAAGTATAAACTTTGCCTATGTCATAACCATGAAATACATAAGTTTATGCTTAAAATTTTTGATTTAAAATAACTTGTGAGAAGCTATAAATCCTTGAGCATAATGAAAATGTTGTTTGTATGATATACATCTATATAATACATAAGATTATTTCTTTATTCTGCTCTTCATGTAAATTACTTGAGAATAATAAAAAGAGAGAGAGATAAAAAAAATGAACATTATTCAAGGGAAGTAAAATCTAAGTAAAGGCAAATACTCCAATCTTAAGGAAAAGCAAAACAAGCATAATATATTCAGCACATTTGTGAGACTTGTGTGAGCATTCTTTTAGAAGGGATAAAATCCCATAATTAATTACACTTAAACAGGGGTAGTTTGAAGTGAACATTTTAACCTTTCTATATTGCTCAATTATAGGGATGGTGCCAATGGGGAGGCTAGTCGTAGTTACCCGGCACTATTTGATCCAACTATTCGGTGTAGAGTATATTAGGGACGGCACAAGAAGGAGGCTAGTGATAGTACCTCGTGCCCCTTCCAACTCCACCAGATAGGGAGTAAATAGAGTATAGAGCATAAGAAAGTAAAAACGAAAAAACAAAATCAAAATGTTCATTAATTGGTTAAGAAAAAAATTCAAAAAAAAATGAGGAAATGAATGACAAAGTAATGAAAGTATATAAGAAGAATCAAGTCAAATTTTAATCACTTGAAAACACACCTTAAGGATGAAATCAATGCAAGATTATATTTAAATAGGAAGAGTTTATTTGAAAAGAATTGATTTTGATCCTTGACATGCTTATTTTTAATATTTTAATGCATGACTTAACACATAATATATTTTGCAAATGCATGATGTTTTGAATTATGGGTTCTCAATATTTTGTAATGCTCCATGCTTGGATAATTTGATTGAATGTTTGAAATACTACATAAATTTTTTTTAGTATTATTAAAAAGAAAATTTCAGATTTGTCGTTCACGATCATCTTTGAAATCTGAACGTTGAATAAATTTATAAAAAGAAAAAGAGAAGGATTTCTCTATTTAGGCAAAATGAATTGATTTTGTTTTATCTTTCAACTTGCCTAACTTTGGTACATAATATTCTAATTCGTACCAAAACTCAACATTAAATACAAAGATTCTGAATATGCTCTAATATGTTTGAAATATGTGTTTTCAATCGTAATGATTTAAGATGAGCCATAATGTGGAAGATACATATCTCCAAATTATAACTTTGAAAGCCTCCTTGAAAATCTTTTATGAAGTTCAGAATCCGATTTTGTATAAAAGCTTAAACTTAATTTAAAAATGCTTATATCATTACATCTTTGTAACCTTAGTTATATGCTTCAATGATCACATCATTCAGGGAGAATAACTCAATATGATTCCTAAATAAAAATCTTAACTTAAGAAAAACAGAATTAATTTTGATGCCTTGGTTGATTGCTCCGATACGCATATGAAACATATCATTTCTTATCTTTAAAGTATACTAAAATTTGTTTAAATGATGTATTTTTTAATGATCTTGATTGCAAATAAATGTTTCTAAATATATGACTTTATTTTGATATTAAAAAGATTCATTGTATTTCATGTATACATTGCTGTGAATCTATGAGTAAGAAATTAAATTCTATAAACATTCACTTGAATGATCTTCTATATCCCTTTCTGCATGATTTTTGCTTCCATCACTAAAAGAAAAAGCTATTTTTAAAAGAGTGAATGATCTTAAAGTCAGAAATATTTCAGCTCACTCAAATGACTCTTAAAAGAAAGAAAATGTAATTACTTTTGAAAGAAATTGAGCTTCAAATGAATTATTTTTTGATTAATATTTCAGAATATTTTCTCAAAGATTAAGAAGAAGTATAACTTGTTCTCGAAAGATTAAAAAGAGTGATTGCTACAAATTATTGAATAATTCTAGATCACTCTACATTTTTGATATCATAGGAATTTCAGTTTTATTCACGCTTATCATTAAATCTGAAATTCAACAAAAGAAAAAATGATTAAAGAAGAATGCATCTTTTGAGGGGGAGCTTTAGATATTTAATCTAAATGCATTATGTATCTTATTCAAAAGTTACTTTCACTTGATGCATTTCTTGAATGTTTTATGGATTGATTTTGATGAACCTCTTTGTGTTGCCATTGCTTGCCTTGAGTCGAGTTCTATAAAGGTTGTTTTAGAGGAAGAGATCATATGGAACTTAATCGCATAAATCTATAACTAAAGGAGAGAGAAAGAATACTAAATGAGAAGTGATCCTAATACTCTCCATTATATAAATATCTGAAATTTAAATATGAAAATCTCTGTAATACACCATGAGGCTTACTATTTGGTTAATATATCTTATGGCATCAATCATGAACCAAATTGCAATTCAAACAATTGATCTTAAGAGCCTCTAGTTTAATGAAAAAGGGAGAGAATAATGTGTTGAGCTAAATTTCCTAAAGTATCTCTTGTGAACACAAATTTAAAGTAGCTGCTACATGTGATAGATTTATAGATTTTAAAATGCACCTAATCGGAAAATTAGCTGTCTTGAAAATTATTTGAAAACGAATTCCGTCTGTCTCTATTAGAAAATCTATTTTGAAATTCACTAATGAGTTCTTATTGGCTTGCTCTTTAGAGCTTCAATTTTGTGGCCAATTCATTTTATATGTATTCAAAATGTGTTCTCTCTTAACGGAGTAAAAGAAAGTCTTTAAAAGAGCGCTAAAAGAATCTCAAAGCTTTGAATTTTATGTATGCTCTAAGATATATCATAAATTGCATGAATTCATATTTTGTATTTGTGCCCGAATGCTTTTATTATCATAGCAAGAACTTTGAAGTCATTAAGAATTAATGATCCACATTGATGTTATATTTTTTTAAGTTTGATCTTATACTCCGAAAATTAATTAATTGCTCTCATGTGCTAAATACTTAATATATTGGGCAAAAGATCTTAAATGAATAAGCTTTTATACTTGTATTAAAGATCTTTCAAAAAAAAAGAATTAGATTTCCATTCGTGCCTTTTTTGAATATCAGTCTTGATACTCCTGAATTAATTTGAAAAAGGTTCCACCTACACTTGATTTGAAAACTATCTTTGGAATCATATTCGATGTGCTCTCATTATAATTTGCTCTGAAATCATCTTAATTGGCTTTGATCTATGCTTATTAATCTTATTCTGACATTATTGTCTTGAGTTATATGATTCATATTCTTGCAATAATTCAACATGTATGGACTGAAAATCAGAGTACACCAAGAAAAGGAATATTTTAAGTATCATTTGCTGCTTTGTGCTTAATGTTTCATTACTTTGCAACCTTTTTGATGTTTCAAAAAGGGGAGAAATATTTGAGTATGAGTATATGCTCATAATGCTTTATGTTTTGAATTGAATACAAATCAGCTTAGATTGAAATATGTTTGATTGTGTTAAGATGATTAAATTTAAAGCATTATTATGAGTATGTTTTAAATATGCATGTTTTCTACTTCATGCAACTTAGTTATGCATTAGTTCTAGAACATAATCTATTTATATTGCATATACTCCAAGTTTTGTCATCATCAAAAAGGGGAGATTGCTGACCCAAAGATTGATTTTGATGATCACGAAACCTTGGAAGTATAATTACTATGTTTGTATTTGCCAAGAAGAAAGATATTTATTTTGCAGGAATATAACAAGTTGGAAGAATAGAAGAAGGACCTCAAAGCTCCTCAAAAAGTTGAAAGAAAGCAATACTTCATTGGTTCCCAATCCAGTTCAAGTTCAACCAAAGGATTCAAGTTGGACCAGGGAAACAAATTCAAAAGAAAGATTCAAAAGAATAGGTCCTCGAGTCGACTCCTGGGAAGTTTCCCAGAGTCGACTACTGCTTTTGAAGTTTCATAGGAAACAGTGCCTTGAGTTCGACCTCGAGGCTCTGCGAGTCGACTCCGACTCGAGAACAGACAAAAAAAAATAGAGAGTTGATTTCCCCAGCGCTACAGTGCTCGAGTCCGATTCCGACTTGAGAACAGACAAAAAACTAGGAGAGTTGATTTTCAGCCGCTACAGTGCTCGAGTCCGACCTCCAGCTACCAGTCGAGTCGACTCCTAGCTACAGTGCCAGGCAGACTCCTATTTCACGAGCGGACTCCAGCTATAGTCGAGTCGACTCCCAGCTATAGTGCTAGGCAGACTCCTATTCACGAGTCGACTCCTGCTTCAGTCGAGTCGACTCGAGCACGCTGGAAGGCATAACGGCTAGTTTTTTCTCAATTCCAACGGCTCTATTTTTGTCTCTAACGGATCTTTGTTCCCACGCCATTCAAAGCTATAAAATCAAGGGGAGAGCTATGAAAGAAGTTAAGAAAGTGGGAGAGAACACATAGGAAAGAGATTTCAAAGAGATTTCAAGAGAAACCTTCCAAAAGCACAAAAGGGCCATTCAAAGCAAAAGAGAAAGAAGAAGAGCATCTGAGTGATTCCCAAGGCTTCCTCTCCAACTGTGTGCTGCCTCAGTGATCCTCTAGCTGGTACGAAATCAGAAGAGGGTCAAGTAAAGAAGAAGCCGAGTTCCTTCATCTACAAAACTTGTTTGAGGGCTTCTTCTCTTTACTCTATTTGTTTACATTGTTATATCTGTTTGTTTAAGAAGCTTGTATTTGTTTTAAACTCTTGTTATAATATCTTGTAACTTGATTCAATCAAGGGGTTAAGGTTTGTTGGTGAGCCAAAGAAAAAACCAATGGTGTAAGGTTGTGGTTGGTGAACCGGGAAAAACCAACTGGGTTTGATTGTGAACCCGGAAAAACAATCGAATAGTTCTAGTCGGTGAGCCTGTGAAAACCGACCGAGTTCGTTGTGATCTCGTGAAAACAACAAGTTAGGTTGTGAGCTTGTAAAACAACTGGCTGTAATCTGAGGAATTATAGTGAAATTTCCAAGAGGTCTTGGGGAGTGGATGTAGGTGCTGAGGTACACCGAACCACTATACGTTTGTTGTGTTTGTGATGCTTTCTTTCATTGTTTAATTTCCTCACTTACTTACTTACATAAATATCTAATTGAATTGCTTGCTTAACTCTTATCCGCGCATCCTTTAGTTGCAAGTATATTCGAATTGTTTAATCAAGTTTCATTTAATAAATTGCATTAAGATTCATTGTATTGATAAAGACTTGCTTGGGGGAAATCTTAGACGAATTTATGTTATTGACGTTCGCTGTTTAATAGTTTTAAATCATTCGATTCAGATTAGAATCACAATATTGCTAAGTTTTAAATTCACTGTGCATCTATACAACCTTAGCCTTATTAATTGAAAAGTTTTAGAAGTAAGTTTGAAATTTATAAAAGACCCAATTCACCTCCCTACTTGGGTTGTATCTACTTGGGCAAACACATATATTATGGGGCTTGAATCGTTAGATTTGAAAATGGACTTTAATTTATCATGCCTTTTCAAATATTAAATCCCATTTCATATTAAGACGAGGTGTGCTTATTATGATTGGTCAACTAGAAGTTTGACAAACATTGTGATAGTTACATGCGCCTAAGGGGGATTGCAGACAGATATGCGACTGTATTTAGAGCTATCAACTTTCACATAGGGTGGGCCTCAACATCACATGTAAGCGACCTTGCTGATAGTATGTGCTTTGATTATAGGAGAACAAATTGGTTAGAAGGAGTGGATTTCCAAAAAAGAGGAAAGAATTTTTCCATTATAATAAGAAGGCCGCTGCACTACAAGGAAAAATTTAGAAGGCCGTATTTTTTAAGTCATTATTGACGCTAATCAAGTATGTGCAATGCGGGCATGGAGACCAAACTATACGATGCTTACCGGTCGCACCGTTTTTTTCCAAGTGATGCTTGAAGCATTGCTAATGAATGATGCTTTATAAAGCGTCATGAGTTAAGCAGCATTTTTTACAAGATAGAGTTATAAAGGTCAATAATTGTTCAGCTACAATATTTCTTACAAGATGGGATGATAAGAGATCTATCCCTTTTTGCCTTGATAGATGGATTAAGGGTGGCCATTTTCTTTTTTCTTTAATATCTTTTACTAGGGATGATCAACATGTTGTAGTTGCATTGCGTTTATTGTGGAAAATGGACTATAGGTGATATTTGAATCTTAGGAGAAATATGAAAGGGAGATCTGGTAAGCCAATATTCTTACCTTCTGCGGAATTTTGAACTAATGAATTCCTTCAAATTGGAAAATATATTAACTAATTGTTTGGCAATCCCATTTAATATGTCTTCGACGCTCTCACGAGTGTAGACTTAACATAAGCTTTGATATACTAGAAGAAAGTCAACATAAGTTTATAGTTGGCAACCCTGTTTCTGATAAGTTCCATGCTTTATGATTCATTTTTGTAATATATATATGTTTTATTTTTTGTTTTTGAATAGGGAAACAAGAAATATTGGAATTTTCAGGATGAAATGCTCCTGCAATTGATAATGTCATAAAGGAAAAAAGGGTACTTATTAGTTTCTCTGTCAGAGGAACATTGCCACCATGTTAGTGTTTTCCAATGTCTCAGGGGAACTTTTTTCATTTCTAGGATTTGTATATTTAAGATCAAAAAGTGGCATTTAAATAATGATTTTCATAAAAAAGAGTACTTATAACATTAGGTGAATCACCTGGTCTTTAGCATCTAGCCCAGAAGCTTTAAGCTAGGGATGTAGGTACAGGAGGTTATTAGTTCGCCTGCTTACCATCTTCATGCATTTTTTTTTCATTGATCTATATATGAAATTAGTAGAAATGAAGAATTCTTTTCACATCGTTGCATGTAAAATGGCGCTTTTGAACAGTTAGAAGAAACTATTGAAGAGAAAAGATGCATTTGGAGACTCTTGAATCCCATCTGCAACAGATGAAACAAAAAATTAAGCAATAAAAGAAAGTATCCTGCAAATGCATGAGGGCCAGCCCATGCAACCTGAAAAATCAAAGGAAATGCTCTGCAACTTTGAAATCGGAATTGTGCTTAGAAAAATAGACAAAACATACCAAGAGTTAGACTTGAAATGTTTCACACCACTTAGTGGTCCAGCTATTTGAATTGAACAAAGAGAGTGCTACTATGTTAGACCAAGTTTCTAGGCTTTCCTCTTCATCTGGAGTTCACTTCGAGTTGGTTTAGAAAGCAGAAAGGTTTGCCCATAAACGTTTTCTCAGGAAAAATATTATACACTCCATGGACAATTTATTCACAAGAGAATCAGATCAATCGGTTCGTAGTTGACTTAGATTTAAGATGACTTCTTTCACATTCTATAGTTTGCTGTGAACTTCATAATGCATTTTTGGCTCTCCACTTTTGTAGAGTGTGATTTTTTTGGATTAAGTATTTAACATATTTTGTGAATTTGAATTTGTTTGATGCTATTGATGTTTCTAATAGTATCATCAAGACATTATCATTTTATGGGGATTGGCTTTAAGAGTTTCCATGTGCCAATTATTCTTTGGTATTGTATACAATGTTTGATAAATTGTGTTAAAACAAATGGATATAATACATGTTTCAAACAGGTTTTGTACAGGTTTGACATAATTACAGTAGTTGAAAATGCTACAGAGAAGTATTCAAAATAGTAACCACCGAGCAGTCCCGAAATTACCATCCAATTACTGGCATTTTAAAAAAGAACTTAAATCTAGGAATTATCTAAAAGAGTTTCACTAGCATTTTGAAATACCATGGTATTGCCGCTATGGGCATTAGTAGCATTACAGAAATACTAGTAAATCTTTATAAAATGTTGCTAAAATTACTTCACCAGTACTGCAGACTGCTACTAATTAACTTTTACCATCATTTGAATGTGTTACTATTTACCACATTCCCTTTTCATTCCCATTGTGTGGCATTTTGTTATTGCTACTAAAGAAATTTGCAGCATCTCTGACAATGCTACTAAATCTTCAGAAAATGTTGATAAAACGAGACTTTTAGTAGCATATATAAAAAGGCCGCTGATTAATCAGTGACACAATTTTTGGCGACATTAAGTTGACATTTGAAAAAGTGCTACTGAAGGTATTAGCAGCATTTTTTCTTATTTTCAGCGACACTTTTTTGTGCTAGTAAATACCTATTTCTAGTAGTGTCGGGCGATTTTTCTTTGTCAGACTCTTTAATAGATTTATGATGATGGGTGGATCATTTTACTTGGTTTTTAACCGAATCTCGAAGTACTTAGTGCTAGAAAAAATAAGAATACTCATATGATTAGTAATGAAGTGCAAGGAATCGATAACTGACAATCGTTCCAAAGAAACATGGCCACATCCATAATCACACGTCTTGTGTAATGTTACTCAGGGAACAAGATTTCACATATTCGTGGCTACCAATGTGTACGAAGAATTTCAAGATATTCAAAGAAGGTTGAATATCAAAAATAACCTGATTATTTAATGCCGTAATGGACGAATTAGGAAAAAAGTAAGATCAAGAAGCATATTCTGGTGATTTCATTTTTAATGAACACATTCGAAATGTTCGAAGATCAAATTCCATCTTTGACAATTATGGAAATATTCTCTTTGGAATAGATGTGCACTAGTGATCTTTTTTTGACTAATATTTGCTTTAATAATTGATATAAGTTACACAATTTAAGTCATTGGGCATTGACACTTACAAGTGAAGGTGAAACCTTAAATCCTCCCATAAGCAGGTGATCAGGAGTCTTCATGTTATCTGAATTGTGTCCATCCGCTAGCTGATTGTTTATATGTTACTCAAGAATCTGGATTCCACTTATATTATAAATTCCAGTTTGCATTAGAATTTGTAGATATTTCGAAGAGTGTTGAGCATGAAATTTATGCCTACTGTTCAACAAAAATTTGTCTTCAATGCCAACTAGTGGAATGTTACAAATTGTGACTCGGTTGATGCTGGTGCTGGGATCAGGGTATAGCTTTGAATAACGGCTTGTTGCTGGAGCTATAATGATCATGAAATTAGGTGTTATTTCATATTTCCCTTAGATAAGCTACTACAATATTGGATCAGTCCTTGCATTACTAGGGTTATATTATACTCACACATGGTCCATAAGTTAAGCAAGGTATGCACATTCAGGTTCAAGGTTGACCCTGAAATGGTTAGCATGAAACCATATGAGTGAACCCATCAAAAATGTACGATTATAAAATAGACCTGGCTTTACAACTTGTGTGACCATAGACCAAGTAATGTTATTTAACATGAGTAAGCTCCAAAAAAGATGCATGGTTTTATCAAATTAAGGAACACTTGGGTTTATACTCAAGTACCATGCTATACAACTAGTATGCTCATGACTTTGACAACATTTATTGGATGGATTAACATGGAGCATCCTCTCTCTTCCATTCAAATGAATGGCTCTTAGCCTTTGGTGTTAAAAGAGTGGGAATGCAGCAAGGATACTAATCCATGCAACAAACGCGACCACGCGAGGGTCCTATGAGAGTTTTAAAAAGAGTCTGGTGCTAAACACCAACCATATCTCACAAAGTGATAGGATTCATGGAGTTATCTAGTTGTTACGAGCCTTTTCAAAAAGGACTGTCCTTGCATCTCCTACTCGAACTAGAGATGCTTTAAACACCAACCATATCTCACAAAGTGACAGTTCTTGGAGATAATGATGAATAGATAAGGAGTTGTCTCACTCTTGAAGAAAAGAAGAACAAGGAGTATAATTTCAGAAAGGAAGATGTTCCAAGGTTGTTTAATCAACCATTAAAGTTGGGAAGATTGACTCTACCTCCTCCTTCGAGACCAGACCAAGCACCTCTTACCACCTACCCAAATTTCCACTAGTATCGTAGATGTGTCAATCATACGATTGAGGACTAATTTTCATTTAATGATTGGCTCAAAGGTGTAGTTAAGAAGGGAATCTTCAGTCACTTGGCTAAATTCTTGGCCAAATCTCAGAAAAAGACAATCAAATGTGGTGAGCTCTGACCAATATTGCGCATGCATATCGAGGAATCCTCATGTTAATCACAAAAACAAGTTCCTATAAGTCAATATCCTTCACTTTTAAATATGATGTTTTAGCTTACAACCTTATGTATCTTCATTTGGAGAAGATATAGACAATGACCAAGGATGGACAACGGTGATCTTAAGGAAGCCTATCATATCCCAGCTTAAGTATGCTGGGCAACTTTTTCACCAACTTCTGAGTATACTGTTTATCATGCCAGAAAGATCTCTAAGAAAAGAAGGAACAAAAATAGGTCCAAAAGTGTTGAATTGTGATCCTTTTTGCTGGAATTCAGAAGGTGCTGAAATTAAAGGAGGTTGACTGTTGATGTATCTTGGGAAGAGCAACTGTTGGAAGTTCTACTGATTCATATACCCAGCATTATTTGTCTTTTAATGTTTTAGAAATCAAGATACATTGAATGTAAGAAGCCTAAAGGGCATATTTATGTATTTAAACTCATATGTTGAATGAAAAAATGCTTGCTGTTCTGACATATCTTCTTCTGAATATTTTATCTTTTATATATCATCCTCCCAAAAATTCAACAATGGTTATCAGAGCGTTATTGATCTTAAGGGATCTTTCAAGCAGCTGGAGTATGGCTTCAGCAAGTGGTCTCCCTGCACCACCTGTATTCTCAGGAGAGAATTATGATTATTGGTCAGTTAAAATGAAGGCATTCTTGATGGCATGTGATCTATGGGAATCTGTTGAAAAGGGTTTGATGAAAAGTCCTTGGGAGAGAATCCAACAGTGGGTGAAATAAAAGCTCACAAGGATGAATCAAAGAAAAATTACAAAGCTCTTTCATTCCTCTTTTCAGCAGTATCAGAAAATATTTTCCCCAGAATTGTTGGAGCCAAATCAGCCAAGCAAGCCTGGGATATATTACAGGAGGAGTTTCAAGGATCTGAGAAAGTCAGATCTCTGAAGCTGCAAACTTTGAGAAGAGATTTTTGAAAATTTAAAAATGAAAGATGGTGAAACAATCAAAGATTATTCTGCAAGCTTTTCAGAAATTGTGAATCAGATGAAGATCTATGGAGAATCAATTCCAGAAGATCGTCAAGTGTTGAAGATTTTGAATACTTTACAAGACAGGTTCAATGTTGTTATTCCTGCGATTGAAGAATCAAAGGATTTGTCCAAACTCACTGCAATAGAGCTGTGGGGATCATTGTTGGGCATGAGCAGCGGATGGACAAGAGATCCAAAGGTGAATCTGAAGGAGCCTTTTCAGGCACGACAGAAAGACAAAGGATCTTCATCAGCATACAAGGGAGGCAAAAGAATTTTTGGCAACAGAAGATATGATGGTGACAGAAGCGATGGAACCAAGCATAATTCTGCTTCAGAACATAAGGGAAAGTTTCCACCTTGTGGAACATGCCAAAATACTAATCACCTAGAGAAGAATTGCTGGAAAAAAATGCAATGTAGATCTTGCAAGAGGTTTGGCCACATTGAAAAATTCTGCAGGGCCAAACAGTGGCAGCAGACTCGGAGTTCTCCAACTGAACAAAACCAGCAGGTTAATTTTTCAGATAACCAGTCGCAAAGGAATCATTTGTTCATGGTCCACCATTCATCTGCCACGGACAGCAGAAACCTGTGGTATATCGACAGTGGCTGTACCAGTCACATGACCAAACAACCCCAAGTTGTTTTGTGAACTTGATAAGTCTGTCAAAGTTTCAGTTCAAATGGGGAATGGAGCAGTTGTTCAATCAGAAGGCAAAGGTACAATTTCAATAGAAACAAAGAAAGGTACGAAATACATCAAAGATGTTCTATTGGTTCCTATTCTAGATCAAAAACCTGTTTAGTGTGGGACAAATGATAAGTAGGGGATATTCCTTGCATTTTCAAAAGAATTGTTGCATGATTTGTGATCCTTCAGGAGTGGAAATTGCTAAAATAGGCATGCAAAATAATAGTTTTCCTTTGAACTGTCACATTTCTTCTGCTAATGCATTTAAAAGTAGTGTAGATGAAACTGATTTGTGGCACAAAAGATATGGGCATTTTAACTTGCACTCACTACAGTTTATGAAAAAGGGGAATATGGTGAGAGACTTACCAGTCCTCAGCATATGTGATGAGTTATGTGAGCCGTGCAAGTTGGGGAAACAACACAAGCAATCTTTTCCTTCTGCAAGTTCTTGGATAGCAAAGAAAAAGCTTGAACTGGTGCACACAGATGTGTGTGGACCAATGAGGACTCCATCACTTAGTGAGAATAAGTACTTTATTCTGTTTATTGATGACTTTACAAGGATGACATGGGTTTATTTTATGAAAAGAAAATCTGAAGTATTTTCTGTTTTTAAGAAATTCAAAGTTTTTGTTGAAACCCAAAGTGGATACAGGATAAAAACCATCAGATCTGACAGAGGCAAGGAGTATAACTCTATTGAATTTGACAAATTCTGTGAAGAAGAAGGGGTGGAACATCAATTGACTACAAGCTACACTCCACAGCAAAATGGTGTTTCAGAACGGAAGAATAGAACAGTTATGGAGATGGCTAGATGTATGTTAATAGAGAAGAACTTGCCAAAATATTTCTGGGCAGAAGCTGTCTATCTACACAGCAGTTTATTTGTTGAACAGGTTGCCTCCAAGAGCAGTCAAAGAAGTGACTCCAATTGAAGCATGGAGCAGTCATAAGCCTACTGTCAAGCATCTGAAGGTGTTTGGATCCATTTGCTATGTTCATGTTCCTGCTGAAAGAAGACATAAGTTGGAAGATAAGGCTGAAAAAGGAATTTTTCTTGGTTATAGCTCCCAAACAAAAAGGCTATAGAGTTTTCAACCTCAACATACAGAAGATAGTGATTAGCAGAGATGTAGAGGTTGATGAAAATGCTCACTGGAACTGGAAAAATTCAGAAGTTGAAAGAAAGCTTACGGCACATTATCCTTCTGAAGTTTCAAGAAAAATCTGAGATGGAAGAAATTCAGGAGCCATCTGAAGAGGAGCATGATGTTACTTCTAGTAGCTTATCAGAAATATCTACCGTCAGAGGAACCAGATCTCTGGGGGATATATATGAAAGGTGCAGTTTTGTAGTAGTTGAACCTACTGATTTTGTAGAAGCCTCAAAGTATGATGAATGGAACGCTGCGATGCAGGAGGAGATGCGTATGATCAAAAAAAATGAAACATGGGAGCTTGTTCAAAGGCCTCAACAGAAGAAAGTCATTGGAGTAAAATGGGTCTACCGAACTAAAGTAAATCCTAACAACTCAGTTCACAAATATAAAAGCACGACTAGTGGTTAAAAGGCTATGCTCAACAACCTGGAGTTGATTTCAATGACACTTTTGCTCCTGTTGCAAAGGTATGACACCATTAGATTATTGATTTCCCTTGCAGCACAGAAGGCATGGAAAATTTTTCAGATGGACGTCAAGTCAGCCTTTCTTAATGGTTACCTTGAAGAAGAGATATTTGTGGAGCAGCCGAAAGGATTTGTTGTCAAAGGCAAAGAAGATGTGTTTATAAATTAAAGAAAGCTTTGTATGGGCTCAAGCAAGCCCCAAGAGCCTGGTACAGTAGGATTGATGCGTACTTCATCAGGCAAGGTTTTAGGAGGAGCCAAAATGAAGCAACTCTTTATGTGAAGGGCACTAGCAGCTTAGGTCTTGTGATTGTCTCTTTATATGTTGATGATTTGCTGATTACAGGAGACAATTTACAGGAGATCAAAAGGTTTAAACAGGAGATGCAGAAGCAATTTGAAATGACTGATTTGGGAATCATGAATTATTTTTTGGGCATGGAGATTCAACAGAAAAATGAGGGGATCTTCATCTCACAGGAGAAGTATGGCAAAAGATATTTTGAAAAAAATTCGAATGAATGAATGCAAGCCTGCGTCTACACCTCTTGGGCAAAATGTGAAGCTTTCGAAAGATGATGGTGGAAAACTAGTTGATGGAAGAGTGTACGGAAGCTTAGTTGGGAGTCTTATGTATCTTACTGCAACTAGGCCAGAATTAATCTTTGCAACCAGTCTACTATCAAGGTTCATGCAAGCACCAAGTGAAGCTCATTGGGGTGCAGCAAAAAGAGTCTTGAGGTATCTGAGAGGAACAACTGATTTTGGGATAATGTTTTAAGCTAGGTTCAGAAGAGAAATTAGTTGCTTTTACAGATAGCGACTGGGCAGGTTTCAATTGATGACATGAAGAGCACTTCAGGATATGCTTTCATACTTGGATCAAGTGTGTTTTCATGGAATTCAAAGAAGCAAGGAACAGTGGCCCAGTCTACTGCTGAAGCAGAATACTTAGCAGCAGCCGCAACAGTAAATCAAGCTATTTGGCTGCGGAAAATCTTCACTGATTTGGGAGTTCAGCAAAGGAAGCTACTAAAGTTTTCTGTGACAACAAATCTGCAGTTGCTATTGCCAAGAATCCATTAGTCATGGGAGAACAAAACATATCAACATCAAATTTCATGTGGTGAGAGAAGCTGAGAAAGAAAACGAAGATTGTCTAACCTACTGCAGTTCAGAAGAACAACTTGCAGATATTTTTACAAAAGCTTTACCAAAAGCAAGGTTTGAGTATTTGAGGTTTCAGTTGGGTGTTACCAGCAAAGGTATCAAGGAGGAGTGTTGAATTGTGATCCTTTTTGCTGGAATTCAGAAGGTGCTGAAATTAAAGGAGGTTGACTGTTGATGTATCTTGGGAAGAGCAACTGTTGGAAGTTCTACTGATTCATATACCCAGCATTATTTGTCTTTTAATGTTTTAGAAATCCAGATACATTGAATGTAAGAAGCCTAAAGGGCATATTTATGTATTTAAACTCATATGTTGAATGAAAAAAATGCTTGCTGTTCTGACATATCTTCTTCTGAATATTTATCTTTTATATATCATCCTCCCAAAAATTCAACAAAAAGGAAAAACCAAGAAGGCTGCTCAACCTATCATTCAAACTAAGACTCCTCTTCTTACCATGGAAGCCTACCTTAAAATCATGGAAGAGTAAGAGAATATGCTCAGAGGGAACGCATGCCGAAGTTATAGCAGATAAATTGTCCACATTTCTGAAAAGTGAAAGAAGGTTAGCGAAGAGAATATTTTCTATAGAAATATAGAAAGTCTTCATAATCATTGATAGCAGCAATAAAATGAAGATGGCTTCCAAAAAACTCACAGAAAGCATAAAGTTCAAAGCCAGTGATGATTCAAAAGGTTAAAAATAGAAGAAAAACATGAAAGAGAATTCTTTCTTTAGCTCTGATGTGCATCGGGGCGACCATAGCTCATTAGAAGGGCTATTCAACTAGAATTCGCCACGAAGCTAATGCACCACCTGTCAAGAGCAGCCACTTGGCGCACCCAAAAGTGCGCAGCCAGGTTCGAATTTTGAAAGCTCCTTATAGCTAGCCTAGCCAAGATCCTAAGCAACACCCAAAATCCTACCGACTTAACAAGTAAGGCGTGATCCGCGTGCGAAGCATACGTGCCTAATATTTAGAGCATACGGAAGCCAACCAATTTCTGGCCGACCCACGTAACCAAATTCCATGGCGGCAGGTACTCTCTTGAGTTTATACAATCAACTTTATGAGGGACCTTTCAAGTAAGTGCTCGGATGCCCTAACAGATTGCTGAAAACCTCCTTCTATTCTCTGAGCATCGTCTGGACTTAGGCATCAGAGGGTCCTAGCCATACACACTCCGGCAAGTGGACTTCTTTGTTTTTGCACTTTTAGGTTGGAGCGCGGCCACCAGACAGATTTTCGACAATAGTCGTCTGTTACGAGTCTCAGCCAAGCATGACTCGAGCAGCCGAGCGCCGAGTCCTCCAGCACCGTCGCATCACTCGCTCGGCGCCTAGGTTAGACCGATTTTCAATGGCAACAGATTGGTGCTAGAGAAAAGGCCCGACCCACTATAGAAAATTCCATCTTCACATCATCATGAAGTCTTGAAGGGTGCAGCCAACACATTTCAATGCCCAGCTGAATGTACTAGAGGCGTCTGGCATCTCTTTACAGAACATGCAGAGGACTCCAACCCTGCTAGAGCAACAGGAAGCTCCGACAGTGACTCTTGAACAATTTTAGACACTTCTATAGCAAGTCCAGGCGCTGACTGCTGCAGTCTAGCACATGCAGCAGTCAGCTGCCCTTTAGCAACAATAGTAAGAGGCCTATAAACAGGGCTATCATGAAGACCCAGGTCATCGCTCACCACCTGGTCAGCCTTCCCTCCATCACAACATTGGCAAGGCTTCGTGCAGCCGCCACACTTAGTTGTTGAGTCAAGCAAAGGAGGGCCAACTCCAATCGTCTAACTCCCTCTCCGGAGAGGAGTTAGCATCCAACAATTCTTCCACTCACCAACTGAAAAGGACTTCCAGAAGGAAAACAAGCCTCGACCACACACTCGACAAGATGCATCGACTCCCTAAAAACCTGAGGCAGTACCAAGCTAATCAAGGTTTACCAAGCTAATCAAGGTTTCACCACTGAACCCTCATTCCCAGCAAAGATAATAGAGAAGCCTATTCTTGCAGCTTTAAGATGCCATAGTATCCTCTAGGCTTATCGAACCACACCTCGGACCTCTACAAGGGAGATACCTTTTGCTCTTACATACAGGGTTGAAGCAGTGATCCTAGTGGAGATTAGAATGCCATCACATCGAGTAGACTTCCTAGGTGAGAAGAGGAACCTAGAATACCTACGGGCCAACCGCAACATACTAGAGGAAACTAGAGATCAAGCTCAGATCCATTAGGGCACCTACCAGCGGCGGGTAGCCCAATATTACAATTCTCCGATAAGGACTAAGCCCTTTCGACTCGGAAGCCTGATGCTTAGGAGGACCAAAGTTTCTCAGTTGAACAAATAGGGCAAACTCTCACCTAATTGGGATGTACTGTACAAAATATCCAGGATCGTATGTCTCAGAACTTATCATCTCAAACACCTAGATGGGATGCCTATTCCTCGGATATAGAATTCTGCCAACCTCTAGATGTATCATCAATGAAGCTTGTTAGAGAAATCTTCTAAGTTGGAATTATTAAATAAGATCCCTTAAAGAAAGCTCTTTGCTCTAATCATTTACAAGAGAATGTCGCTAGTTCAAATACCGCCATAGCTGAGTTTTGGCCCTCTTGCTAAAGGTTGGCGAGCTAACCGACCTCTCCAGGTCGGGACACCCCGAGCGAAGTTTCGTCCTTCACGTCTAAGACTTGCTGAGCTAACCAACCTCTCTAGGTCAAGACAGCTCGAGCAGAGTTTTGCCCCGTGCTCTCATGTCGAAGGCTTGGTGAGCTAACCGACCTCTTCAGGTCTAGTAACAGCTGAAGGTTCATGCCCCGTAGTAGGAACAATCTTCTCCCCCATTCTTCATGTGTAGAGAGGCATGACTCCTAATTTCACCACAGATCCGATGATCTTGAGATGCACATCTTCATCCTGGGTTGCTCCTACTCTCGACTCTGCCTTCAACTTTATTGGGTAGATGCCCATCCGGCAGCAGAAAGCTTGTAAGAGCTATTCCACAGCCTCTTCAATGATCGAAAGAGACAGATAGCAAGGTGTTCACTACAACAAAGAGTTGCAAGGGGGGTCCAGTCCTATTTATAAGGAGAATGCATGGCTAAAATTGAAGCACCTAAGCTCAAATCAGATTTCACATGTTTAGCTCCAAGTCGATCTACTTTTAACTTGGGGGCTCCCCAGCGGCTCGTTGCTAAGCCATCAGCATTTTGGGTTGCCACCTAGTTGAAATTTGAACCCCACCAAAAGAAGACGCTTCGGACTTAGGGCACAAGTCAGCACGATGACATGCGTAACTTTTCAAGAAAATGGATAAAAACCAATCACATAATAACTGGAGCAGGTTATTATATTTGCTACGGTGCCCACGTTGATGACCAACTTGGGAATCGAAGGAAATAATAGCAAGGCTACCGAGCACTCTATCTATAGACCGAGCAAACCCCAAATGGAACATTAACCAATTTGACCAGACAGTCAAGCAAGTAAAGGATAAAAGCACTTCCATTTCATCCGATAAAAAAGGAAAGAAGGAGAAGTCTACAAAGATAATAGAGAAAAGGTACAAAATTATGGCTCACATCTAAGCCAACAAAAGGTAATACAATATCACTCCTCCCTTCTTCGCCCTCCTTCCTCTTCTCTCTCTTCCTCACTTCCCGATGACCGAAGAAAGGCCTCTTCATCTGAACATTCACCCGAGAAAGTGACCGAGCTGAGGTCGAGCTTGGAAGCCACCTTGTAGACTCTTCTCTAGCGGACGGTGAAACTCTGTTTTAAAGAATCTCTAGGGGATTCCAATATCTCATTGTAAAACTGCTCAAAAGCCTTGTAATTTGCAGCAGCACACTGGGCACTCTCCTTTACATGGGAGGCCTCCTCCTTTCCTCGAACAATCTTCTTGGTTGCAAGGTTGACCCTCTCCTCTAATTGGGAAACTTTATCTTCCAACCAAGTAAACCTCTCCTTGGCTTGGGAGGATTGAAGCTAGGTTGTGGCAACTGCATCCCTCAGTTGAGCGACTTCTACATCAGCCTCCCTCCTAGCATGGGCCTCTTCCTAACTGATGGCCTACTGCATCTCCTACAGTCAAACTGCCATCTGCCCAAACTCCATCTAGGTACTTTAAGCCTTAAAGCTGAGGAAGCGAGCCTGCACCTCAGCTTCCTCCTCTTGGCCTTTGCCATCTCCTCCTTAACGTGGACTCTACTGTGCTCAATTAATCAGAGGCGATGGTCAGAGATCTCTAGTCTCTATTGATAGGAGCAGATAACCTCGATAAGTGCATAGATGGCATATATCCCCTATGGAAACAAAACAAGGGTTAGTCATTCAAAGAAGAAAAGAAGAGGAGGAAGAAAAGAAGGAAGAACCAATCTAGTTACCTCTATAGCAATGCAGCATGACGAAGTAAGCATGTTCTCCAGCAGCTTTCATCACAACTCCTCGTCGTCTCAAGGGAGAATGAACCCCTGGACCATGTCCCACATGATGTGGGGATCAGCCTAGTGCGGCATCGAGTCAGAAGTCCTCATGGACTACTTTGGCAAAAAGGTCGTTGACCCCGTGCTCCATAGAGTAAGCCGGAGCGAATATGTTAATGTGTGCATGCCCCCAAATGGGGGCTTTGCCTGCGACACAGCAGTGGCAAAATAGCGGCAGAATGAGGCCCCTCTGTTGGGGCTAAAGAAGGATCGACTGCATCCACCACAACTGGCAAAAAAGGCATAGCCACAGAGGTCGACACAAAAGCCGGAGTGGCTGCAGGGGTAGCCACCTTAGTGAATTCGAAGATGGTAGGGAGGACATTGATAGGGAGGGCCTCTTGGCCAACCCCCATAGCAGGATTCCATATAGAGATAGGGAGGACATTGATCACATCCACTTTTGGCAATCCTCTCCCAATGGGCTCCTCCTCAGCCCTAATGGCACGACTCAACACTGCACAGGGCCCGACCTCAGCAACAGAAGAGTATGCTAGTGTACTCCTCTTGCTTGAGGAGCAACCGCCCTCGCCAAATTTTCTCTTTTTGAGGAGCAGAAGAGCTTGTCTACCTCGAACTTCATCACTATAAACATAATGGAAAGCTAGGTTAATTAGCAAAGCAAGGCCAACAAAAAAAAATAGAATAAGATAGAAAGGAGTACCAATAGTAGAGGTAGGGCTCAGGCCGGCATCTACCAAGTTCGACTCCTAAAGCAACTCGGCCAAAGATGGATCCCTCATCAGACGAATTGGATCGACAGATTTCTGCTCTTCATCTGACAAAAATGGAAAGAGGATAAAGCCTACTTTCCAGGTGTCCCCTTCTGAGTTGAAAAACCCTAGGGAGTCATCGAGGACACAAAGAAATTTTGACTCTTCCATCTATGGATGGATGAAGAGCCAGGGGGAAGGATATTGTAGCATTTCCTACAAAAAAGGTACCACCATCCCTTATTTTGGGGATAGTCCTTCACTTGAAAGAAAGCTCGGAACATCCTCGGTGTAGGGACGATTTTTTGAAGCCAAACAAAGCCAAGCAATCTACTATCATCCATCAAGTTTTGGGGACAGGCTGCGCGGGAACAAGTTGGTATTGGGCCAATAGGTTGGCAATGACCGACAGGATCGGGAGCCTTAAACCTGCCTTCAGGGACTCCTTGTATAGTGCTATTCAGTTCTTCCTAGGTGAAGTCACCCAATCCGAAGGACTAGGCCGCTCAAGGATGAAGTTCTGCGGGATAGAAAATACTATCCGAATCCGGTCAAGGTCGGAGCCCCCAGGAAACTCACTTTGGTATCCAAACCAAAGGATATCTTAAGGTGAGTTCCTCTTGAAGTCATGGAGACCTGGTCGGAAGAACCATGGCCTACCCTATCATCGTTGGAAGACCAATTTCCAGTGGATGGATCCATAGATGGTGCACAAAAGAAGGATAGAAGAAGACAAGAAAAAGAAAAAAGGATGCTGAGCAACCCATTAGGAGACAAAAACAAGACTCTAGACAAGAATGAGAAAGCAGTATCATGGGACGGAAGCATGAAAGGAATGCCCTACGCTTGCACTCCTCTCTCTCTCTCTAGGCTCTGGAGTATGAGGAAACAAGGTAAAAAGGGCTAGGGTTGCCCGCCTTCCTTATTTGGAGGATTTGGGCAGCCCATTCTGATGCGACATTTTCCCTCAGCCACATGTCCCTCAGATGTTCATCCTAGAATGACTATTTGAATCGCCGCCAAACTCCAAGCAGCCATTGAGCCTGCAAGCGTCTCACTCATGATTACGATGCTTCAGAAAATATAATGTGGCCACACTTCTTATAAATGTGAGATCAAAAAAATCTCAGAAAAGGCATTGCATATCCTCCTTGGCAATCTCCGTCTAGGCGACCCTATCAGAAAAGCTACTTCCACAACCCAAGCCGGCAAGCTCGGCTTTGTTACAGAAGTGGAGGGCAAGTGATGTGCATTAGGACTGACCACAGCTCACCAAAAGGGTTGTTCAACAAGAATTTACCATGAAGATAGCACATCACCGGTGAGGACAAGCCACTTGGCGCATCCAAAAGTGCGTGATCAAGTTTGAATTTCAAAATCTCCATGCAGCTGGCCTGGCCGAGATTCCAGGCAATCTCCAAAATCTTCGGACTTAACAGGCAGGACATGATCCACATACGAAGCATCCACACCTGATATTTGGGGCATGCGGAGGCCAGCCAATCCTGGCTGACCCTCGTGCCTAAATTTTATGGCGGTAGATACTCTCCTTCGCCTATATAACCAACTTTTTGAGGGACCATCTAAGTAAGTGCTCGGACGCCTTGACAAAACTACTATTATTCTCCTTATGCTCTGTGAGTATCGTCCTGACATAGGCATTGGAGGATCCCCGTTCGGACCCACTCTGACAAGAGGACTTCTTCATTTTTGCTCTTTCAGGTTAGAGCTCGGCCACCGGACCAGATCCCAGATAATAGCTATTCGCTATGAGTCTCGGCCAAGCATAACCCGAGCAGTCGAGTTCTCAAGCACAATCTCATCACTCGCTTGACGCCTAGGTCAGACCAATTCCTAGTGGCAACAAGCTCCATTTTGTTAGGTACACAATTATTAAGCCAGATCTACTACATAGTTGTGCTTCATCATACAAATTTTATCGCCTCGGTCTTTTATGCTCACAAAGGCGATTGTCATGTGCAGTGAAAAATACACCAGTCGCAAAGCCCACCTTCCAACTTTCCAGTTTACGTGCTCATGAGACGTTGGCCAGTGCATTGGACCGAAGGTAATACCCTATACGTTATCCATTTTTCTAACACTGCAAGAATCTCTTTTTCCTGCTCTTTTGTAGCAGACAAATTCTTATAGAAGTCCAAATTGGAATATAAATCTAGAGGTACCTTTCCCATGAATGGCACATCTACTAGATCCCCGTGCCATCTAGAACTACAATCAGAACCAGAATCAGAATGATATAGAAGCAAAATTAATGCCTGCTCCTATCCAGATCAATTGTGCAATGAGCTGGACAATTGCATTACTTGCTGACGAAGAAGTGAATTATCCCTCTAGAAGAAGAACCAGCATCAGAAAAAGAGCAATACCCAACTCAGCTAGATTCTCTGTGGAGCCAACAGCTAAAAAGTGAAATTGAAGCCACACCATGGAGCACAAATTTCTTACTTGCGACCTAATAAACTGCAAGATTCCGCCGGCAGTTTTCGTTCCCTCTCTTGGATTATGGTCTTTGTTTGGCAGTGTAATTAAAAGAAACCAATGGAAAGTAAAAGAATATGAGAGAGGCACTCACAAAAGGGATGCAAAAGAATGCTTTCACAGTATCAAATGCTGCTTTCGGCGTTTCGGTTCAAACAAGATATTTTGACCACCTACCTTCCACTTTATTGCTTCGAATCGAGCCAGTCGACTAAGTATTCCAGCAAACCCACTGACCAAAGCCATAGAGATATGTGACAGAAAAAAAGAAAGTATCTCTAAGTCAACTTGCTCCAGTTTATCAACTATGCTATAGCTATGCACATGAACCACTAGATCATTTAGCTAGGATGTCACTTTTTTCCTTCGTTGTTTCGAGTCTTCCAAGTAGAGTAATCCCAACATCAATACCAAGCTAGCCATGCAGCAATTTTGGTTATATCGGATGAGGTTAATTCCAGACAGCTTAATTCCCTCTGGTGGCATGATCTTCAGGAAGTTCAGGAAGCATAACTTTCCCCCAGTACTTAAATGGGGAATTTGGAAGGCAGCAACTTCCTATCAGGTTTTGCAATTAAGGATTAGAAATCAAACAAGCCAACTCCTTTGGAATCATGACCCACTGTGAAACTAACTTCCACACAGTTTTGAATCCTTGATGTGGCTGGTAAATTCAACAAAATGTTAAGAATAATAACAGTAGTTGTATGAACATAAACAGACTTGCAGGTGCACAGCCTTATCTGATGATATGACCATGCACAATTAACCACGGGAGGCACCAGACCGAAACGCAACTCATGCGGGGTAATTTCCTATGTTTAAAAGCTAGTTGATGGAGTTTTACACCTTATAATTCAGTATGAAATTATTTACAAATTACAATAAGATGCTGCCATATTGTCAAACCAGTAAAATTTCCAAATCCTACTGACACTATTTCATGACCTCAATTTTTAAAATTAATGGTTTTGGACAAATTATTAAATAAATTAAAACCTTGTTAAGTAATTGCAACCGCTATATAAGTGTACCAATGTGTCATGTGAAAATTTCCTTTCTAAAATATCTCATGATGACATCTCTTAGTGGATAGCGTGCTAATATGCCGCGTGAAACTTTCTTATTCTCAAAATATCTCCGCCAGAATATCCCTATAACGTTTTATTCTCAACAGATTGGATCTCTTCTTCATAAAAGAGATTAATTTCTTATTAAAGTTTTGAATCTAGTTTTACCGCAATTGCATAGGTTATGTTTATTTTATGTATTATGATTTATTGGATTCATGTGCTTAAGCATGTACGTTGTAACTAGATTAAATTAAGTGCTATTAGGTGGGGTTAGGGGTGATATTAGGTAGATTAGGTCCGAGTATCAATAAAGATAGACCAAAACTTTTGGGGTTGCGGGTGTAAATATTGATCCATACCCCATCCATTGAAGTAACAAGTCAGTTCTAGGTTCGTGTAATAAAATATATCATATCAAGGGTGAGGTTCAACCATGTTAAGAATTATATCATACTTAGTATCTTGAAAAAGCTAACACCGTACATGTTTTAAGAAGATTAACCATGCATTCTTAGATCCTTTCTCTAGCGATCTTCCTCTCCTACATATATGCTACCTGAGGAACCCACTTAGCTACTCTTTGATTAGGCTCCATTTTGGCAGAGCTTTTGGAGGGCCAGAAAGCACTTTTAGATGGAATAGAAGTATTTGGTAAAAAAAATCAGAAAGCTATTTTAGCTTTGCCAGAAAGTTAATACAACTTTTGAGGAGAAGTTTCATTTTGAAGTTTCTTCAGAAAAGCACTTTTGGGGCCCGTCGGAAAGCTATTTTGAGTTATTATTTTTTTTCTTTTTGGACCAAAATACCCAAGATAAAATATAATAATTATAGAAAATAATAATATTAATATATAATGATAATAATTATAATATTTTATACCTTTATTATTATATCATACTATAAATATAATATTATATTACATTATATCATAATACATTGATATATTATGTTATATAATATCAAATTATGTTAGATTATTATGCTATAGTATACGATATTATATTACTATATTATAATAATATTTATTACATTACAGTAATATTATACTATATTATATTTATGTATTAATACATATCATATTTTATTATATTCTATTGTATAATACTATACAATGTCCTTTACGGTCATTATATCATACCAAAAGTGCTTTCTTAGTTTGTTTACCAAACACATATTAAAGTCTCATAGTACTTCAGAAATGTAGTTACTAAACAACAAATAGTTTTTTATACAAGCTCTACTTTAAAAAGCTCTACTTCCGAAAGCTCTACTGCTAACAACTCTGCCAAACGGGGCCTTAGCCTCCTCAGTAAGCAATACCAACACCACCAAGTCTATGATGAGAATTTTTGCACCATTTAAATTATGGTCAGACCATCTCATGAATCAGGTATAGAGAAAGCAATACAGCTTTTTGATTAAGGTTGCTAGATACTCCCTCATTTAAGCCATAGCGCATCACCATTCTAAGGGTCCAAAATCTCCAATTAAATCTAATCATATATACTACAAATCCAATTGCAAATACTACAATTAACTCGTGGTCTGTTCCAAAATGGTTTCTGTTGCAGTGCCCCTTAGTCCAAATGGGCCATAGATTGCATCCGCTCCGATACCATTTGTAACAATGTAGAACTCCATCCAAAAAAGCTAGTCATAAAATATTATTTGGATTTCATATCCTCCTGCATACGTACCCAACATTACGCCAGTCCATAACCGATCTAGCACTAAAAATACAATTGCATGGAACCTCATATACTTCCCTCATTTAAACTCTATCATCCTTGCCAATCTAAGGGTCCAAATAATTCAATTTCAACCATAAACATTGCGATCAGTTCGTTGTTAGCTTGATGCGTCTGTGCTGCAGTATCTCCTAGTCCACATATATTATGGATTAAGTCCGCTCTGATACCATTTATAACAATCCAGTATCTTACCCAGAAAGACAAACCAAAAAATATTATTTGGTTTTCTTGGTCATATGTGAAACTAAACATATCCCTGCACAAGTCCTCACAATTATATTGAGAATAGAGCCAGATTCCTACTTATATTCATACTGAGATAGTAGGAGCCACTTTCCTAACAAACCCCATTACTTGTTATCCGGGGGTACATAGAATGATGAGGCAATGAGTCAATGACCTAGCTGATGAGGTTAGTTAGGCGAACATCAAATTAGAATTTGTTTGGAAGCCTCCGCGCTTCTTCCCTAAGAGCTATTCAATTGACATGATAGTAGGAGCCACTTTCCTAACAAACCCCATTACTTGTCATCCCGGGGTACATTAGAATGATGAGGCAATGACCTAGCTGACTGATGAGGTTAGTTAAGCGATCATCAAATTAGAATTGGTTTGGAAGCCTCCAGTACGCTTCTTCCCTGAAGAGCTATTCAATTGACCTGAACCCTTTTAATTTTTCAAAACTATGCAAGTGAAAATCTAACACTAATTTTCACCTAATTCATTTCAACTTTAAATGATGAGCTTCTGGCTCTCAACTGCAAACAATGCCAAACAATAACATGGAACCTAGCCGCCAGCCATCAAAAGGCCACAAACCTATGAATATTGATTGATAATGGCGAAGGCTTCTCTTTGTTCCCACGCCAACACCAAGGTAAGCTGCATACGTCTACCAGAGAGCCAAATAAAGATATTCTCGTAGATTGATTAACCTGGCAGGCCTTTACTTCATTAAGGAAATTGTTATCCGCGAGAGAGAGAGTGAGAGAGGTAAATTTATAGCAATAGTTAGGAGAGATTTGAGGAAGTGGGCAACGTCACTGAGTTGTTTGGATACTTCCCACCATAAGGCAAGGAGAGAAGTTTGAACTTTCTGTAGCCTTTGAATCAACTTGATACGGTGTAGCAAGTATGCAATTTATCAACCACTAGAGGATCTTTTGCTCGTATTAAGAAAGAAACTCTATAGCATCTAAAGGGTGACATACTTTTTTCTTTTTTTTATCCTTTAGAGTCAACATCATCCACTATAGAAAAAATAGGTATTTCCGACACCCAACTGCAGATTCTAGGGAGAAGCGTCGGTAATTTGGCTGGTGCACCAAAATTTGCCGACGTGTGCAAATAGCATCGGGAGATACCGACACTGTAGTGCGGGAGCTTGACTTAGACAATTCCTAATGACGTTGAACACATCATCGGAAACCAAAATAAATACGATGTTTTAGAAAGCGTCATTGGAGGCAGATTCCCAATGACGATGCTTTTCTAAAGCGTCGTCGGAGGCATTCCCAAAAAAAAAAAAAAATCCACACCCAATGACGCTTTAGAAAAGCGTCATCGGAGGTCATGCTCCCCATCTCCCCAACTCCTCCAGCCGCCCCTTCCTACAAGTCCCTAACCCCCTCCCCTTCTATCTCAGTCGCTTCTCTCTCTCTCTCTCTCTCTCTCTCTCTCTCTCTCTCTCTCTCTTGCCTTCTCTTTTTTTCAATCGATCCACGGCTGCGATCTCGGGAACAGCGATCGTCACCTCTGCTCGGCCTCTATTTGTTACAAGGGCTCAGGTATTGATCTTTCCGAGCTTCCTTCTCATTCGAGATCTGCTCTTCGTTTCTTTTTCTCTGCTCAGCCTCTATTTGCCGTGTGGGTTTCAATATTGATCTCTCCGAGTGTTAGATGTATGCCCTAGAAGCCAATTTGGCTGACACATTGTTGATTCTAGAGACATAATTTTGTACTTGACTATTTATTATTGAATAAATAAAAGGCATCTTTTCATTCATATTGTTTATGTGTCTATGAATCGTCCAAGGAATTAATAAGATGATGATACATATTCTCAAGAGTTGAGAATTTGAGCCATGTATCATTGGTGATTAATTTCTAAATGCTCCTGATCAATGGATCATCACGAGGACGGTGATCGATCCGATCAGTGCACAGATCACTTTTCCTCTGGATGGACGAGACTTGAGTCCACAGTGTAGTGACACTGAAGTGATAGTGCAGGTGCTTGTTAGAGAACAAGGGTACTGAGCGTGACCAAGACAAGAAGTCACTTGGATGTCTATCCACTCGTCAGTGACTTGCTTGATGTTGCAGTAGTGTGACTGGTCCTTTGACCTGCGGTGCTTCGGCTACTCACAGTGAGGTTATTGTAGTTTGACTGCACACATACATGGTCTCTAGCCATATGGGTCCATGCAGTGTAGATTGGCTGCAGTAGGTTCACTGTAGGAGTAGGGTATGCACCTACAAGGAATCTATCGACCTTGATAGAAGAGGAGAGATCCTATGTGATTTGTTAGACTGAGTTCTAAGACCTTGGCCAGGGCAGTAATATAAAGTGGAGAAAGAGTTTTCCACTATCGAACTCGAGTCGAATAAATCTTGACATATGACAGACGATGGGGTTTGACGAGTTGTCTATGACCTCCGTCCTGTAGGGATCCACGATAGTAGGACTGTATCACACGTTAACTGCACCTAGAGGTTCATCATTCCATTCTGCTGGGTAGCCACTACATGCTGCTAGGTGTCACTGGTGGATGGTGGGACTCATAGGGATTATCTTGATGATCGATAAACCCTAATGAGTTGAGTTGGAATCGTTCCAACCCATTGAAAGGAGTTTTCAATGATATAGTGATAGAGATCACAATATATCTCACTACCAGTCAGAATAGAAGCTATGGGGTCACACATACTAGAAGTATTGACCGATCCGATGGTTGAAATCATGATTAGGAATCACAAGTAATCAATTTGATTGATAAGAAGTTAAAGAAGGAAAGGGAATTAATTAATTGGACTTGAAACAAGAGTCCTACTTCGAGTAGGATACCTAGAGTCCTAATTGGATTAGGACTGGGAATCCTAGTTGGAGTAGGACTGGGATTCCTACTTGGAATAGGATTCCTCAATCCTAATGAGATTAGGAGTTTTGAATCAAAATTGGATTCCTACTTGGAGTAGGATTCCTAGAGTCCTAACCGGATTGGGACTTTGGATTCAAATTAGAGTCCTAATTGGATTAGGACTAGAATTAAACAAATCCTAATTGGATTAGGATTCCTTAAGTCCTAATTAATTATTAATCTAATGAATCAACATGACTCCTAATTGGATTAGGATTGAAGAGTTCAATTGAGTCATGGTTCATTCAAGTCCTAATTGGATTAGGACTAGCATAGATTGAACCCAAATTTGGCTAATCCTAATTGGATTGGGATTAAACCATAAGAGAGGCACCTAATCCTCTTTGGAAGAGGATTAGGGCATCACAAGAAGGAGGGATCACGCCCCTCCTCCTCTCCTTGTGTGCGGCATGAAGAGAGGGGCCGGCGCCCCCCTTCTCTCTTTGGAAAACCATCTAGGGCTCCTACTTTGGAGGAGCCCTTGATGGCTATAAAAGGCACCATGAGGCCGGCGCCCTAGGGCATTGGAATCTTTTTCCTCCTCTTCAAGCCGTGGAAGCCCCCTCTCCTCCTCTTGGTTCAGCCGCAAGCAAAGGGAGAAGAAAAGCCAAGAGTTGGCGGCTTCCTTTCCCTTCCCTTCCTTCATCCAACACAAGGAACAAGAGAAGGCTACGTAGGGGATCATCTTCTTCCTCTTCTTCATCCTTCTTCTTCCTCCTTCTAAGCACAATCAAGAGTTGATTGAGAGGGAGGACATCAGCCATCAAAGCTATCTCTGCAAGGGAGCTAGCACCCCGGTGAGATAGAAAGCTTGGATCGGATCCTGCTTCGTGTGGATACCCGTAGAGGCCGGACGTTTGAACGGCTTCAAGCGAACCCTCTTCCAAAACCACGAATTCAGATTTGCGGTGATCATCTACCCACGCAAGGTGAAGATTTGATCTTCCTAATAGTTTTAAAAGTTTTAATTCTTACCTAATTACGAAAGGTCTCGAAACAACGTTCATGCGATGAACGTCGAACCCGTGCATGCCGATTCCGCTGCCATCTGAAAAATTTTTGAAATATCAGCGGCATGGGCGGGTTCCCAACAGTGGTATCAGAGCCAGGCTTCGTAGATTAAGGTAAGAATTAAATATCTAAAGGCTTATTAGATCTGAAAATTGAATGATCATGCATGCTGAAAAATTCTGCATGCAGATTTTTCAGGGATGCTGATTTTTGCATGCTGATTTTTATGTGATAAAAAGATGATTCTAATTGCATTGTTAATGGGATTACAAAGTTTAGAATCATGATTAGCATGATCAGCGACCTATGTCATGATATAATCAGTTAGTTTTCAGATCTGAAAATTATAATTGTTGCATACGGTGATGATCATAGGATTCAAACCCTTTTGGTATCAAATGTAATGACCTGCGATGTGATCTGCGATGTCATGTAATTTTTCAGATGCTTGCATGCATCTTATTTGATGTTTTGAGAGGCTTGCGTGCCTCCTAAAAGGAGATGTAATTTATTTTTATTTTTATTTTACATCTGGTTGTATTTCTGTGATGTGATGTACATCAACGATCAAGTTGAAGCAAAGGCATGAGATGAAAGGTGATCTAAGCGGTTGATGGCGATGGGATCAAGAGTTGATCAAGGATCGAATCAAGGAGGCTTGGAACCAATTCAAGAGTTGAAGACCACTTGATCGATTGATGTGCATGTGCTTGTAATACGACCTAATTAGAATCCATGATCATCACCTATTTAAAGTTTAACTTTATTTGATGCTGCGATTATAACTGCCTGTGATGTACCGTTTGCATGAGATGTGAATGCGAGTCGGGTAGATAGGTTTACATGTGATGTAGCAAACCCAATTGAGACCTAAATCAAAACCTCCTCAATCAAGTCGAGAGTGAACCGACATGAGCAAGTCATATTAGATTAATTGATCTAATTGGTGTCTAGGAAAGCATGAAAGGTGGTTACTTAATTAGGATCTTACTCTCTGAGTAAGGGGAGCCTCCCACCTGCTTACCTGGCCAATTGTTCGATTACCTCTGTTGCTGGTGGTCCAAACCGAGAACGATTGGCACAGCGGTGTGAACGGGGTTCCGTTTGGGTTGCCTTGGTTGGTGTTGATTGCGCTCCACTTTCCACCGGGAAACCTGCAAGCAAGCCTCGCACCACCACTGGGGTAGTGGGGGCCCTCCGACGATCAAGTCAGAGGAGATTGGAGGAGAAAGAGAGATAATAGTAGCAAGTAGGAGAATGCTCTGGAAGTTCTTGTTTACCTCCCCCCTTCTCCCCCCAGCCGCATATATACCAGGCTGGGGGGTCCTTCTGGGGGGTTGGTCATCGTGTGGCACGATGGAGTTGCCACTGACATGGCCGTTACAGGGCGTCGTGAGGGCAGCGCTGGGTACGGCCATGACAGGGCGTAGTGGAGCTCCGCTTTGTACGGCTGTTACAGGAGATCGTGGAGCAGCGCCGGATACGACCGTTGCAGGGAGTAGTGGAGCAGAGGGTCGCGGCGTGCTTCAGGGGAACAGCCTGTCGTTGTCGAGAGATTGCCGACTCGGGGTCGGACTGCTGGATCAAGGGGCAGCCGACTCGGGGTCGGGCTGCGAAGCCGAAGATATCCGACTCGGGGTCGGACTGCTGGATCAAGGGGCAGCCGACTCGGGGTCGGGCTGCGAAGCCGAAGATATCCGACTCGGGGTCGGGTTACTGGATCAAGGGGCAGCTGTAGTCTTCTTGGGCGCGCGTGCCGGTCACGTGGGGCATGGTGGCTGAGTTCCCCCGTAACAGTAGCCCCCCACTTCCGAGCCTGGAACCAGAAGGAGAACGGGTGAAGGAAGTGATGCTTCGAGATTGCCGCCATCCCTCGGAGAGGCGCGCGCGCTTCGAGCTCCCCGCCTTCTTTATGGCGTATGGCGGTTGTTGCTGACCTGGCAGTCTGAGGATTTCGGCGGATATCCTTCCTTAATGGCGTCGATTCGCCTTTGGGGCGCGAGCGACCCTTCGGCAGCCAGGCGTCCTCTGGCGTCACCGAGGCGTCACCCACCTTTCCGCCTATTTAGCCGGGGGTCCTCCTCCGTCCGCCTTTCTCTTTATAGACATCTTCGAGTTTCTCCTTTGCGCTGCCGTCATCGCCGTCGGACTGTTCGCTTGCTCCTCCTTTGACGCTCTCGGAGCCGTTCTTCCTTCTCTTCCGGTGAGTTGCCCCATTCTTTAATTTAGGGCTCTCCATACTCTCCTTTTGTATTAGTGTACTCCAGTCGTTCCGGTCCTTTCCCCCTTCTTGACCCTGTCCTGATCATAGATTCCCTGGCCATTAGGGATGGGCGAAGTGAGAGCAGACCGCATTAAGTCGGAGTTGGTCGCCGAAGACCTAGATAGGTTCGTGGCTCGATACCACCTTCTCGAGGCCTGCAATGTTACACTCCCGGGGCCTGAGGAGAGGATGTCCCATCCTCCTCCAGGGAAGGTTGCCATCAATGAGGGCATTCTTCAGGCCGGGTTTCGCTTTCCCCCCTCGGACTTAGTCGTTCAGGTGCTTCGGGGTTTAAGAGTGGCGCCGACGCAACTGGTGCCGAACTCATGGCGCGCCCTGACGGCCTTTCAGGTTCTCTGCCGTATGCACGAGGTTCCCGCCACCCTGAATGTCTTTTGGGAATGCTACGGCCTGAGCGGCCACCCCCAGGATAAAGGGTGGTGGTGCTTTGCGGCGCAGCGAGGGTGCGGCCTCGTCAAGGAGGCTCCTACCTCCATTCACGGCTGGAAGGGGCGCTTCTTTTTCGTTGACGCAGATCCCTCTTGGGAAATCAGGGCAACCTGGGCGACGCCGATGAAGTCCCCGATTGGCCTATCGAGGTTGTCGAGGGAGGAATCCGATGGCGTCGCCGTTTTGAAGGAGTTGGTTGCCGAGGGCCGGCTCCCCCCGGTGGCTCGCCTTATTTCCGAGGATACTGTGGAGTGATCGATTAAAACCCCGTTTGATTTTGATGAGCTCAAAGCATTTGAGTATATCTTGTGATTACTAATGAATTCAATTGAGCGTTTCAGTGAAAATCCTGTCCAAGTGTCTCTAGACTTGGTTCATAGCATTTTGGATAAGTTAAGAAGTCTGCATGAACCAATGTCTGAGATACGAGTCGACTCCCGAGTTTCACGAGTCGACTCCAAGCGTATCAAGGTCACTGGCACGAGCTCGAGTCGACTCCTGATCAGTACGAGTCGACTCCGACTGAAAACAGACAGAAGGACAGAAGAGCAGTTTTTCGGGTCTGTGATTCGAGTCGACTCCAGTGGAATGCGAGTCGACTCCCAGCGGTACACACAGAAAAAGTCAGAGAGCGTTTTATGGACTCTGAGATTCGAGTCGACTCCCGCAGTACGCGAGTCGACTCCGAGACTGTGCGACCATCGACAGACAGAAGACCATGTTACTGCCTCTGAGATTCGAGTCGACTCCCAGACAGCTCGAGTCGACTCCAAGACAAGCTTCACGTCAAAAGGCAGAAGACCAACTTTCGGAAACTGAGAGCCGAGTCGACTCCAAGGAAGTTCGAGTCGACTCCAAGACTGGATGAGCCAAAAGACAGAGAATCGGGAGTTCGGGCTCTGAGATTCGAGTCGACTCCCAGGACAGTCGAGTCGACTCGAGTGGACAAAATTCAAATTTGGATCCACGGACTACAGAGGATGAGCCGACTCCAAAATTGCCAGGTCAGCGCCAGAAGTTGGCGAGTCGACTCCGGGTCAAGACGAGTCGACTCCCAGTCAAGACAGCAACTTTAATTCAAACTGGGAACAGTTGCCGAGTCGACTCCGGAAAAGCTCGAGTCGACTCCTGCTACAGCCGAGTCGACTCCTGATCGCGCGAGTCGACTCCAACCCACCAACGGTCACATTGTCAGGCTGCGCAGAGTGTGCAGAACGGCCAGAAAAAGCAGAGTAACGGCTAGTTTCCGTGGGGGTTGACTTAAATAGCCACAGAAGACTGTAGCAAGGCAGACAACACATATTCCACTCCTAGCATTCAAGTCTTCAAGCTCTCTAAGTGCTCTTCAACGAGAAAAAGGGAAGATCTGCATTTACTGCTCCACCAACATCTTCCCAGCATTCAAAGCTTCCTCCTCCTGCTTTCAAGTCGATCACTCTTTCAAGAGGAGACCGGAGTTCCAGAAGCCACACCTCTTCACCATCTTAAAAGCGTTTGAGGGCTTCTAACTCCTTTACGATTATATTGTTTTAAATCTGCTTTTTGAGAAGCTATTTTCTGTTTCTTCTATCTCGTGTATTTACTTGATTCAATCGGGGGATTGAATCAAGGGGATTAAGGTTGGTTGGTGAGCCGGTTTAAAACCAACGAGTGTAAGGGTTTGATTGTGAGCCCGGGAAAACAATCGGGGTTGGTTCTAGTCGGTGAGCCTGGGAAAACCGACCGAGTTCGTTGTGAGCTCGTAAAACAACAAGTTCGGTTGTGAGCTTGCAAAACAACCGGCTGTAATCCAAGGGGGTTATAGTGAAATTCCCAAGTGAGACTTGGGGAGTGGACGTAGGAGCATGGGTTAGCTCCGAACCACTATAAAACTTTGTGTTTGTAGTGCATTGTCTCTCATCTTCTTCCCAACACATTACTCACAGTACTTAGCTTTAATTAAATAACTGGCTATAGTATTTCGTTAATCATCTACAAAGTTTAATTAGCTAAGTTAATTTAAAAACCCAATTCACCCCCCCCTCTTGGGTTGTCTATCTGGGCAACAGATACCTTGGTGAACGTCGGTCTGAGCTCGGTCCCCGCTGACCGTGAGCCCGCCACCATTTCTTTTTTAGCTCTTTTCTCCTCTTTCGTCTCGTTCTTTCCTTCAGTTTCTCAACCTCCGACCACCTCGTCCTTTTTGCAGAGATCGACGACGTCATGCGGTCGGACAAGGCAACGACTGTTGGTAGGACGTCCCTACTGGAAGCAGTCCGGAGGAAGAAACGAGCTCCTCCAAGCGGGGCCCCACCGGCGAAGAAGTCCCGCCGGCAGGCGACTCCGACGCCGACAGACGGGTCCGGACCCACCGATCAGGGGGACGCCGCGGGCGCGGACCGGGAGTTGACGCTGTATCAGCCCTCCGATGCCGAGACTACCGTTTCTCCGGAGGCATCACCGGGCGCGCCCGAGATGGACGGGTCGGACGTGATCGGTCCCCAGCCCAGCCTTCGACTCGGTCGGCTCCGGATGATATGAGGAGGGATGCGCCGAGGCCCCGGCCGAGCGGGACCCTGTCAATTCCAGGGGCGGTCCCCGCCCCGAGCATGGTCAGCATGACTCTTCCCCAAGCGATGGGTAAGGGTAAGGCTGCAGAACCACCGTCCGACTCCGGGGAGAAGTCGGGGTCGGCCTTCACTTTCGCCGGCGCCCGAAACCTCATCGAGACGGTACTGCTGGAGAAGGACCGCAGGCAGGTCCGGGAGATGAGGGTCCCTGACGTTGGGGCTGCCCAGCTGCGTCTGTCTCATGTCGGTGAGTGTTCTTTTGGTCGCTTTCATCATTTATAGGCTCTGTTGATCCCCGCCTGACGCCCTCGTTTTTCCTATCTCTTAGCTCGCCCAGTACATGATCCGCCTGGAGGAGTGCTACGAGGAACAGGCGAGGCTTCTGGCGAGGGCCGAGAGCCAACTGAAGGCAGTAGAGGAGGGAGGTCAGGCTGCGGCGGGGAGGACGACCAGGGACCTCGAGACGAGGCTCCAGGTGGCCGAAGAGCGGGCACTCGGCTTCGCCACCCTCGAGAAGCAACTGTTGGAGGCTCGGGAGCAACTCAAGGTTGCCTCGGGTCTCGAGGGCGAGATCAAGAAGGCGGAGGAGCGGGCCGAGAAGCAGTCCCGGAAGGCTGCCGACTACCGGGAGAGGTGGGAGAAGGCCCAGCGGTCAGCCGACAACGCCCGCAACCGGACCCGGTCTCTTGAAGCCAAGCTGGGCGAATTGGAGTCGGCCTTGGAGAAGTCCCGCTCGAGCGACCAGGAGCTTCATTCGCGCCTGGAGGAGGCTGAGGCTGCTCGCATCGTGCCGAGGCGAAGCACAAGGAGGCCCAAGCTGATCTGCTGAGGGTCTCCTCCGAGGCGGATGACCGGATTGTGGCGAAGGTCTTGGAGGCAAAAGCTCAAATTATGGAGCGAGCAGAGGCGGCGCTGGCCGAGAAGAGTGCGAAGATCGGGCGTCAGGCGGTACAGGCTTATCGTCAGTCCGCCGAGTTCACCCGTGACATGTCGGGGGCGGTACAGGCCTAATCGTCAGTCTGACGAGTTTCGTCCGTGACATGTCGGACGCGGGGTCCGACTCCTTTGTCTTAGGCTTCGAGGAAGGCCTGGCAAGGGTGTCGGCCTAAGTACCCCAAAATTGACATGAGTGGGATCTCCCTTCTCGACTCCCTCCGGCGCCATTGCCTGTTGATCTTCAACCGTCTCCCTACCCCTTGCAGACGTGCCGGGCGTTCCCGACCCGGGGGTTTCCTCCAAGCTGACCCTCTGTACTTTTCTTTGTGTGTTGGCGTTTTGCCAAGTTGTATGGGTCCTCGGCCCTAAAACAATGAAAGTTAATGCAAATAGAGTTTCTTCATTTCACTTCGTCCTTCTTCTTTCTAACTCTTGGTAGCGTCTCGCTGACTCCCGACTCTGAAATTCTTCTGGCGCTAGGCCAGTATCTGAGGGTTAGGCCTCAGAGAACTTCTTTCCGGCACTAAGCCAGGCATCCCGAGGGTTAGGCCTCGGAAATTCTTCCGGCACTAAGCCAGCATCCGGGTTAGGCCTCGGAAAATTCTTCCGCGCTAAGCCAGCATCCGAGGGTTAGGCCCTCAGGAAAATTCTTTCCGCGACTAAGCCAGGCATCCGAGGGTTAGGCCTCAGAAAATTCTCTTCTGGCGCTAAAACCAGGCATCCAGGGTTAGGCCTCAGGAAATTCTTTCGGCACTAAGCCAGGCATCCGAGGTTAGGCCTCAGAAATTCTTCCGCGCTAGAGCCAGGCATCGAGGGTTAGAGCCTCAGGAATTCTCGGCACTAATCCAGGCATCGAGGGTTAGGCCTCAGGAAATTCTTCCGAGCGCTAGGCCAGGCATCGAGGGTTAGGCCTCAGGAAATTCTTCCGGCCTAGGCCCAGCATCCGAGGGTTAGGCCTCAGGAATTCTTCCGGCGCTTAGGCCAGGCATCCGAGGGTTAGGCCTCAGGAAATTCTTCCGGCGCTAGGCCAGGCATCCGAGGGTTAGGCCTCAGGAAATTCTCCGGCGCTAAGCCAGGCATCCGAGGGTTAGGCCTCAGGAAATTCTTCCGGCGCTAAGCCAGGCATCCGAGGGTTAGACCTCAGGAAATTCTTTCCGACACTAAGCCAGGCATCCGAGGGTTAGGCCTCAGGAAATTCCGCTCGTTGTCGGCCAAGGCTGGCGCAAGCCGAGGCAACCGGTCGGGGCTTCAGGCTAGTCTGCTCCCGGGATGATCATCGGGGTTAGCCTGGCATCCGAGGGCCGAGCCTCGGGAGATTCCGCTCATTGGTCGGCCAAGGCTGGCGCAAGCCGAGGCGACCGGTCAGGGCTTTCAGGCTAGTCTGCTCCTGGGATGGATCATCGGGTTAGCCTGGCATCCGAGGGCCGAGCCTCGGAGATTCCGCTCATTGGTCGGCCAATGGCTGGCGCAAGCCGAGGCGACCGGTCGGGCTTCAGGCTAGTCTGCTCCCGGGAATGACCATCGGGTTAGCCTGGCATCCGAGGGGCCGAGCCTCGAGAAAATTCCGCTCGTTGGTCGGCCAAGGGCTGGCGCAAGCCGAGGCGACCGGTCGGGCTTCAGGTAGTCTGCTCCCGGAATGATCATCGGGTAGCCTGGCAGCCGAGGGCCGAGCCTCGGGAAATTCCCGCTCGTTGGTCGGCCAAGGCTGGCGCAAGCCGAGGGCGACCAGTCGGGGCTTCAGGCTAGTCTGCTCCCGAGATGATCATCGGGTTAGCCTGGCATCCGAGGGCCGAGCCTCGGGAAATTCCGCTCGTTGGTCGGCCAAGCGCTGGCGCAAGCCGAGGCGACCGGTCGGGGCTTCAGGCTAGTCTGCTCCCGGGATGATCATCGGTTAGCCTGGCATCCGAGGCCGAGCCTCGGAAAATTTCGCTCGTTGGTCGGCCAAGGCTGGCGCAAGCCGAGGCGACGGTCGGGGCTTCAGGCTTAGTCTGCTCCCGGATGATCATCGGGTTAGCTGGCATCCGAGGGCCGAGCCTCGGAAAATTCCGCTCGTTGGTCGGCCAAGGCTGGCGCAAAGCGAAGGCGACCGGTCGGGGCTTCAGGCTAGTCTGCTCCCGGGATGATCATCGGGTTAGCCTGGCATCCGAGGGCCGGGCCTCGGAAAATTCCGCTCGTTGGTCGTGCGCCTGTCGCTTGCCGCCCGACGAGATTTCTCCCGTGGCCAGCTGCGGATCGTGTTTCTCCTCCTCTCCAAGCGTCGCCTGGGGAACACCAGATGGGCATTAAATGCTAATTAAGGGGTTACCTGGGAAATCGGATCGCCAGTTGCTGCTTGCGAGGAGTGTCAGTTAAGCGGCCGCGATACGCGCGTTCTTCGAGGCGGATGCGGCCTGGGCGCGAGCGGAGATACGTGGACCTAGGGGTACAGGCCACCCGGAGTGTCCTGCACAAAGAATGCGATTAAGGAGAATGACGCTTAGGAAATCGCGGGAAGATACGCCTCGAGAGCCGGATCTGCTCCGGATTCAATGCGCCCGCATTTATTGGAGCCACCCGCATCGGAACGACCGGAGGGCCGCAGTTTGGCTATAAATATAGGTGCAGGTGCGATGGAGCCTGCCAAGTCGGAGCTGTTCAGGTTGCCATGGATCGTGGGCCTCCTTTCCGGCGCATGGTTGAGAGACCCCTACCGAAGGAACGGGAGGCGCGCCCTTCGCGACTTCCGCCAACTAGCCGTTTCATCTGGGATCAACAAGGAGGTTCTCCCCGGCGGAACTCCGCTCTAGGCGTTTCATCCGGGATCACGTCTCCCCTCCTTGAAGTTCGGCCTCCCGATTGAGCTCCGCACCAGGGGCTTGATCCGGGACCGCGCCTCCATATGCTTCTCCCCCTTGTATTCCTTCTCTCCCCTAACACTGGGGAGGACCGGAAATATCCCTTGGAGGTGGCGTTCCCCTGGAGGCAGCGGGAGCTTCGTCTGCGGCGGCTCCTCGTCTTTTTCGTGAGGCGTGGATGGCGCCTCTGGTAGGAGCAGTGTGGACTTCTCCTTCGTCCACTTCTTCTTCATCCGCGCCGGCTCTTCGTTCTTCTTCGTGAGACGCCGATGGGCCGCCTCCGGTTGGAAGCACCCACTTCCGGCGGATTGCAGCCGCTTCGGATGGAGGTTTCGGGATCCCAGGATCTTCAGCTCCTCGGAAGTCTCCGCCTCTTCTTTACTTTCTTTACACCCTAATTCTCCTCTGGGAATTCTTGTAATCACACGAGGCACGCCATTGTAACCAAAAATTATTGAAATGAAAAGTGTATACCATTTTTGAACTGTCTTTCTGGCATCGTCGTTCTACTGGTAATACATCCGCAGGTTAGCGGGAATTCCAGCTCCTTGGAATTTCTCGACCATCTAGGGCCTCCAACTGGTAGGAGCCAGGTCGGTTTAGCCCAGCGAACCCTATACGGCCTTCCCAATTTGGCACTAGCTTCCCACCTTCCGCAGGTTGAGATGCTTTAGCTCGCCTTAGCACCAGATCTCCAACTCTGAAAAGCTTCCGGTCGGACCTTGGAGTTGTATATCGGGCCACCCTCCGCTGATACATCGCCATCCGAACCTGCGCCATTTCTCTCGCTTCTTCCAAGAGATCCAGGTTCCCTCGGAGTTGCTCCGAATTGGCCTCGGGTCGGTGCGCGGCCACCCGAGGTGAGGGGAGCCCGAGCTCCACGGGGACAACGGCTTTCCGTGCCATAGGTTAGGCTGAAAGGCGTCTCCCCGGTAGGGTCCGATGCGTGGTCCGATACGCCCAAAGGACATTCTCGAGTTCTTTCGACCCAAGCTTGCCCCGTCCGACCGATTCGCGCTTTGATTCCTTGGAGGATTGTTCGATTTGTGACCTCGGCCTCGGCGTTGTTTGGGGATGCGACACAGATCGTGAACCGATGCTCGATCCCGAACTCCTCGCAGAAGTCACGGAAATGCCTTGTTGTCGACTGTCGGCCATTATCCGAGATGAGGACCCAAGGTACCCCAAATCGGACAATATGTTCTTCTTCACGAACTTCCGGACTTGCACCTCCGTGATTAGTGGCCAGCGGCTCTGCCTCCACCCACTTGGTGAAGTAGTCGATTGCAACAATCAAAAATTTCCGCTGAGCTGAAGCGACGGAGAATGGTCCGAGGGATATCCATTCCCCACTGGGCGAAGGGCCAAGGGTGCAGTGATTGGTGCCAAGGGGACAGGAAGGGACTCTCTGGACGTTGGCCGTGGCGCTGGCAGGCGTTCGCATTTCCGTACATGATCCTTTGAGTCCTCCAACAAGGTAGGCCAATAATAGCCTTGCCTCATGATCTTGTGCGCCAAGGACCTAGCCCCCAAGTGTGATCCGCAAACGCCTTCGTGGACTTCGCCGAGGACGTAGGCCGCTTCCGAGGGGCGGAGGCACTTTAAGAGGGGGCGGTGAACGAGGTCCGATACAGCCTCCCTCATAGAGTACGTAGTGGCGGACTTCATAACAAGTCGCCGAGCTTGATCTTCGTCTTCAGGGAGGATCCCTTCGGCGAGGTAGGCGACAAGCGGGTCCATCCAAGACGGCTCCGGATCAATCGCCATCACCGCTCCAGCCTCGCCGATGCTCGGGGCATCCAGGGTCTCCAGGTAGATCGCCCTCGACAAGTTGTGCGCGTCTGCGCTCACTAAGCGGGACAACCTGTCGGCCCTGGCATTTTCACTTCTTGGGACTTGCTGGATGTCGACACTGCCGAGGTCGGAAATGAGTGCTTGCACCTTCCGGACGTAATTCTGCATGGTCGGGTTCCGGGCTTCGAACTCCCCACGGACCTGCCCGACCACCAGCTGGGAGTCGGTGAAGACCTTCAGGCGCCGGATGCCGAGCTCCTTGGTGAGTTTGAGTCCCGTGACTAGGGCCTCGTACTCCGCCTCGTTGTTGGTCACTGGAAATCCGAACCTCAAGGCATACTCGGCTATCACTCCATCAGGGCTGGTGAGGACCAGCCCGGCCCCTCCACCTTCGGGGTTCGACGACCCATCGATGTGAAGCGTCCAAATCGGGAGGTCGAGGCTGGGTATTTCCGGCGACCTAGGTTCCGCCTCCTGCACCGTGCACTCAGCGAGGAAATCCGCGAGCGCCTGGGCCTTGATGGCGGGTCGGGGCTGGTAGCGGATGTCGAACTCACCAAGTTCTACTGCCCACTTCACCAGCCGTCCCGCATTCTCAGGATTGCTGAGGATCTGCCGCAGCGGTTGATCGGTCAAGAGGGTGACAGAATGGGCCTGGAAATAGGGGCGAAGCCTCCTGGTCGCGGTCAGCAGCGCGAAGGCGATCTTTTCAGCCTTCGTATACCGCGTCTCGGCATCCCGTAGGACCGGCTGATGTAGTACACAGGCTTCTGGAGCTTTGCCTCTTCCCGAACCAGTACCGCACTGACTGCGGGTTGGGGAGACCGCCAGATAGAGGTAGAGCATCTCCCCTTCTTGCGGCTTGGACAGCAGGGGAGGGACGCCAAGTATTCCTTGAGCTGGGTCGAATGCTACCCTGACATTCGGCCGGTCCAGAGGAAGTCTTTCGGGGCGTTTCAACACCTTGAAAGAAAGGTTGGCAGCGTTCGGCCGATTTTGCCACAATCGTCCGAGCGCGGCGACCCTCCCAGCGAGCTCCTGAACCTCCTTCACTTTGGTCGGAGGGGGACATTATCTTGGATTGTCTTGATTTTGTCCGGGTTGGCTTCGATTCCCCCGGCTGGTTGACAATGAAACCGAGGAACCTCCGGCCGAAGCGCCAAAGGCGCACTTTCGCTGGGGTTCAGCTTCTATGCGAACTTCCGCAAGGGTGGCGAAAAGTCTCCTCCAGATCCGCGATGTGCTGGTCTGCATGGCGGCTCTTCACCGATATCGTCCACGTACACCTCCATGTTCCGGCCGATTTGCTCTTGAAGATTTTGTTGACGAGGCGCTGGTAAGTGGCGCCAGCATTCTTCAGACCGAAGGGCATTACCTTGTAACAGTACAGCCCCCGGTCTGTTATAAAGGCAGTTTTCTCCTCGTCCTGTGGAGCCATCATTATCTGGTTGTAGCCGGGAGAAGGCGTCCATGAAAACAGCAGCTGATATCCGGAAGTCGCGTTCGACCAGTTTCTATCCGCGGAAGCGGAAGCTATCCTTGGGACACGGCCTTGTTCAGGTCGGTGTAGTCGACGCACATTCCTCCACTTTCCGCTCGCCTTCCGGACAAGTACGACATTTGCCAGACCACTCGGGTAGCTCACCTCCCTTATGAATCCTGCCTCAAGAGTTTGTCTACCTCCTGGTCGACCACCCGGATCCGATCCGGGACAGTGTCTCTTCTCGGCTTTACTTGGCGGTGGGTTGGTCGACGTTGTGGGCGTGAAGAAGATGACCTCCGGGTCGATCACCAAGGTACATCGGCCGCCGACCAGGGCAAATACATCGGCGTTGGCTCGGAGGAATTCCACCAACGAGGCCCGAGCTCCCGGTCGAGATTGGTGCCGACCCGGACCGTCCGGTCCGGGCGACCTCCTCGAGAGGGAACTTCGATCACACCTTCGGCCGGCTCCCCGTGCCGCAAGGCCACCTCGTTCTCTTGCGTCGAGGGGACTCGACGCTTAAGGCTTCTACGGGGCTTCTTCCTTTGGAGTGCTAGGAAACATTGCCTTGCGTCGGTTGGTCACCTTCGGACCTCTCCAATCCCCGGCCGCCGTGTGGGGAACCGCATGAGCAAGTGATACGTAGAGACCACCGCGCGAAGGGGCGTTCAGTCCGGGTCGTCCGAGGATGGCGTTGTAGGCCGAGGGAACACGGTACGACCAGGAGAACCCGAGCCGCACCGTGGCTTCTGCGGGTGCAACGCCCGCAATCACAGGCAGCTCAACGGACACCTTCGGCCGAGATAGCGTCACCAGTGAATCCTATGAGGGGGGTAGATGTTTTGTGCAACAATTGTCTGGGACAAGCTCATCTTTTGGAAGGCCTCGTAAAACAAATATCAGCTGAGCTTCCACTATCCACAAGAACACGCTTACATCATAGTTTGCCATAGTGGAGGGGAGATCACCATGGCTCATCTGGGGGGTTTGAAACCCCCTTTACATCTTCATCACCAAAAAGTGATTACATACCGACCCTCTGCCTCTTTCGACGGGCTGCCCCTGACGCTTCAGTCGGAGCCCCCCTGCGTTCCTCTCGGGCCGGGGAGGCAGCCCCCCAGTGATAGTATGGATCACGCCCGCGACGGGTCGATTCTGCTCCCGAGGCTCCGGAGGGGCCGGGTCGGCCGGACGCGAGTCTGCGGGGGGAACGTCGGGTCGTTCACATATCGACCGAGACCCTCGGCGGATGAGAGCCTCGATCTCGTCCCGAAGCTGGAAGCAGTCATCGGTGTCGTGGCCGTGGTCCCGGTGGTACTCACAGTACGCCCGAGAGGGCCTCCTCCCAGGAATCTTCTTCATCTGTCTCGGGACCGGGAGGTCCTCCCGCCCCTTGATTTCCATGAGGATCTGGGCCCGGGGAGTCAGGAGAGGAGTGTACCGGTTGAAACGTCGGGGTAGAGAACGAGGGCGTAGGGCGCCGTGGTTCCTCGCCGGCGACAGGCTTCTGCGCCGACGTTGAGGCGTCGGGCTTCTCCTCTGGCGTGCCTCTTTTCGCCTTTTCTTCCCGAGCTTTGGAGGGATCTCGGCGGCCTCCTTGCTCCGGTGGGCGGCCGCCTCCTCGGCGTCCGCATACTGGTTCGCCCGGGACAACAGCTCCGGGAAGCTCCACGGCAGGCGTTTGTCCAGGGAGAAGGTGAGTCTGCCCTTTCGGAAGCCACGCTTCAGGGCTGAAAGAGCCACCTCCTGGCTCAGGTTCCGGACTTCCAGCGTAGCCTTGTTGAAGCGGGTAAGATAATCCCGCAAGCTTTCTCCCTCGTTTTGCCGGACATCAAAGAGGGAGTCGGAGACCAGTCGCCGCCGGCTACTGACGGCGAAATGGGTGATGAAGAGGCGAGTAAACTGGTCGAAGGACTGGATTGAGTTAGCCTCCAAGCCGGCGAACCACGCCCTTGCCGGGCCACGGAGGGTCGCCGGGAAGGCCTTGCAGAGGAGAGGATCTGATGCTCGTGGAGGAGCATAAGGGTCCTGAAACTCTCGACGTGATCCCGCGGGTCCGCCGCCCCGTCATAGGGCTCGATCGCCGGCATTTTAAACCCCGGCGGATTCGGGGTCCGCAGGATCTCGAGGCAAGCGCCGGCTGGGAGGAGATCTCCAAGTCGGCGAAGGGATCTTTGGAGTGGCCCTTCAGGACCTGGAGTTGTCGGTGGAGATCGTCCACCCGCCGGTCCAGGGAGCGCGACCGATGGGTGGGAGACAAGGAGCACCGAGAGGGGGACCGACTGGAGCGCGGGTTCCTTGAGGACTGGGGGGTCTGGGAACGCGCCGGGCCCGCCTCTCGTACCCCGCGCAGCTCCGATGGGAAGGTCCCGGCAGAATGGACCGTGCTCGAGAATCTTCCTCGCGCCGGCGCTCCTCCCCATGGGAGAGGAGGAGCGCGGGTTGAGGAGGACAGGTGAGCGCTCAGGGAGCAGCGGCTCCTGGGCCCGCTGCGGCGCCCGAGACATCACACCCTGCAGGTTCTGCACTGCCTCCGCGAGGGTGCGAACCTGCTGGGCTAACTGGTCGAACTGAGCGGCTTCGACCATCTGAATGGGGGGTGGAACGGTGGAGTGTTGCTGAGAATGTGTTGGAGACGCAGCGGCCTCCGGCCGGAGGCGCGAGAGGCCCCGCGACCGGAGGCATTGGAAGCTCCACGACCACCTCGCGTGCCATTACGATCGCTCTGAGATTCGGGCCCTTCCTCTAGCGCCAACTGTTGCTGGTGGTCCAAACCGAGAACGATTGGCATAGCGGTGTGAACGGGGTTCCGTTTGGGTTGCCTTGGTTGGTGTTGATTGCGCTCCACTTTCCACCGGGAAACTGCAAGCAAGCCTCGCACCACCACTGGGATAGTGGGGGCCCTCCGACGATCAAGTCAGAGGAGATTGGAGGAGAAAGAGAGATAATAGTAGCAAGTAGGAGAATGCTCTGGAAGTTCTTGCTTACCTCCCCCTTCTCCCCCAGCCGCATATATACCAGGCTGGGGGGTCCTTCTGGGGGGTTGTCATCGTGTGGCACGATGGAGTTGCCACTGAGATGGCCGTTACAGGGCGTCGTGGGGCAGCGCTGGGTACGGCCATGACAGGGCGTAGTGGAGCTCCGCTTTGTACGGCTGTTACAGGAGATCGTGGAGCAGCGCCGGATACGACCGTTGCAGGGAGTAGTGGAGCAGAGGGTCGCGGCGTGCTTCAGGGGAACAGCCTGTCCGTTGTCGAGAGATTGCCGACTCGGGGTCGGACTGCTGGATCAAGGGGCAGCCGACTCGGGGTCGGGCTGCGAAGCCGAAGATATCCGACTCGGGGTCGGACTGCTGGATCAAGGGGCAGCCGACTCGGGGTCGGGCTGCGAAGCCGAAATATCCGACTCGGGGTCGGACTGCTGGATCAAGGGGCAGCCGACTCGGGGTCGGGCTGCGAAGCCGAAGATATCCGACTCGGGGTCGGGTTACTGGATCAAGGGGCAGCTGTAGTCTTCTTGGGCGCGCGTGCCGGTCACGTGGGGCATGGTGGCTGAGTTCTCCCGTAACAACCTCTTATGAAGGGCTCAAGTTGCAAACACTAAGACCTGATTAACCAATATTAAGTCATAGGTCTTCCACTGTAGTAGAGCTGCTAAGGCCTTTCTGATGTTGATTTGTTCGGCTGGACACAGTGGTCAAGTTGCATCGGGGGGCTGGACCTCTCTATAGACATGAGATGTTGTAGGGTAAAGGTGGGGTTGGGCACCAATAACTGTTAGGTGAGGACCCAATGACGACTTTATTCCTACGGTTATACGGTGGGTCTGACTTAACTAAGAAATGGGACCAATAACTGTTAGGTGAGGTCTTCATGGCTTAGAGACCAAGTTACACTGCAACATGCTTGAGAAGCATTGTAAAGAGTTGTACACTCATCCATCTATGTGTCACCAATAACTGTTAGGTGAGGGGCATGTAAATTGGTGGGACCGCAGTACCCACTAGAAACCCTAGTCGTGTGGGATTTTCGTTTTCCTACCAGGGGAGTGTGAGGGATTCGAGAAAATAGTAGGAGTTACATTTGTTCTAAAAGACCTTAGAACAGATTAGGATCTAGTACAAAAGTCTAACTAGAATCTTTACTCTCTGCAGATACAATGTCGGCTTCAAAACCCTTTGACCTGTATTCTTGAGACCAACCGACTGACCGGAACCAATTACAAAGACTGGCTTAGAAATCTCAAAATAGTTTTGGACTGTGAGAAGATAGGCTACATACTCGATTCAGATATCCCCACACTACCAGCACGTCCTACTGATGTTCAGCGTGAAATGCATAAAAGTGGTTGGATGATGACATTAGAGTAAAATGCTATATGATGGCATCCATGTCTAATGAACTCCAATGCCAGCATGAAAATATAAAGACTGCTAGGGACGTACTGGCACACCTGCAAGAGTTGTATGGTGAGCAGAGTCGCACAGCTCGTTTTGAAGTGTCCAAGAGGCTCTTCAAAGCGAAGATGCGCGAGGGGCAGTCTGTCCATGATCACGGTCTGACCATGATCAAGGACCTAGAGGAGCTTGAGAAGCTCGGTATGGACATGCACAAGGAATTACAAGTGGATTTGATCCTACAGTCATTCCTGATTCATTGGTCAGTTTATAGTAAACTACCACATGAATAAGATTGAATGCACTAAGACTGAACTAATCAACATGTTGGTAACTGCTGAGGGAGCCTTGAAAGGTTCAAGGGGCAATGTCCTTGCTGCTGAGTTGACTTATGGTTCCAAGAGAAAGTCTACTTGGAAGAAAAAGAAGCCTGCAAAGAAGCAGAAGAAAGACAAGAAGCCAAAGAAGGAAGTTCAAAAGAAAAAGGCTAACGACAAAGGAAAATGTTTCCACTGCAATGTCGAAGGCCACTGGAAGAGAAACTGTCCTTCATACCTCGAGAGCCTGAAGAACAAGAAAGGTGACACACCTTCAGAAGGTATAGACTTGCTCATAATTGAAACTAATCTAACGGTTTCTTCTACTTCTAGTTGGGTTATAGATTCTGGTTCTAGTGCTCATTTGTGCACTACCATGCAGGGTCTAAAGAAAAGTAGAAGGCTGGCAGAAGGTGCGGTAACCCTTCGGGTTGGCAACGGGGCAAAAGTTGCTGCTGTGGCTGTGGGCACCTACCATCTGTAACTACCGTCTGGATTTAGTTTAATACTTAGAGACTGCTATTATGTACCTGTTGCTAGCAGAAATTTGATTTCTGTTTCATGTCTAGCACAGGAAGGTCATGTTTTTACATTTGACAAAGACTGCTGTTCTATTTATTTAAGAAATAAAATAGTTGCACGTGGTTTCATGATCGACGGTCTCTATCATTTACATATGGATGTATTGTGAATGTTACCGAGCAAGATGTGAGTGCCAAAGGATCCAAAAGATCCAAAGATGAGATAAACCAAAGATATTTGTGGCACCTCAGACTTGGCCATATTGGAGGGATAGGATGAACAAAATGGATAAGATGGGCTTCTCGGCTCATTGACTTCCGAGTCATATCCAGTTTGCGAGTCCTGTCTTCAAGAAAAAATGGCTAGACTGCCCTTTGTAGGACATGGGGAGAGGACCACTGAAATACTTACCCTAATACATACAGATGTATGTGGCCATTCGATGTGCTAGCCAGGGGACGTTATTCTTACTTCATTACCTTTACCGATGATTATTCACGGTATGGGTATGTATATCTTATGAGACACAGTCTGAGTCTTTTGAAAAGTTCAAAGAGTTCAAGAATGAAGTAGAAACAAACTGGGAAAAACCTCTTAAGGCTCTTCGATCAGATCGAGGAGGAGAATACCTTAATTAGTAGAGAATTCCGGGACTATCTCAAAGAAAACCGGCATAGTCTCACAATGGACACCTCCGGGGTACACCTCAACTCAACGGAGTGTCAGAGAGGAGGAATCGGACCCTATTGGATATGGTCAGGTCCATGATGAGCTTCACTGATCTACCTATGTTCCTTTGGGGGAGAAGCCTTACTCACAGCGATTTATTTGTTTGAATAGAGTTTCCTCTAAATCCGTTCCTACCACACCGTATGAGAATGGCATGGTAAGAAACCAAGTTTGGTCATCTCAAGATTTGGGGATGTCCGGCCCACGTCAAGCGACTACAGGCAGACAAGTTAGGCTAGGACCATAAGTGCTCGTTTATAGATATCCTAAAAGAGTCATTAGGATACAATTTTTACGTCTCAGAGGATCACAATGTGTTTGTGAGCGTCATGCATTCTTCTTGGAAAATCATTATCCTTGATAAAGGCAGTGGGAGGAAATTGAGCTTGAAGAGAAAGTCTCTGAAAAAGCAACGAGTCATGGATCCTATTGGAACCCATTCATAAAGAGCCAGTACACGATGTCCCTCGACCACCTCGTAGATCTAGTAGGGTCTCCCATCCTCCCGATAAGATACTTAGGTATACTAGAAGAGGATACCGAGGAAATTGTTCCTAGTGGGAGATAGGGATCACATACAGGATCCCAAAACCTACAACGAGGCGATATCTGATATCGATTCCGAGAAATGCTGGAAGCTATAAGTCAATTTAGACTCCATGCATTCCAACCAAGTCTGGACCTTAGTAGACCACCAGAAGGTATCTGTACCTATTGGATGCAAATGGATCTACAAAAGGAAGATAGGTTCGGATGGGAGAGGTAGAGACCTATAAGGCAAGGCTTGTGGCGAAAGGTATAGTCAGCGCGAAGGCATTGACTATCAGGAGACCTTTTCACCTGTAGCCATGCTAAAATTCATCCGAACATTGCTTGCCATTGCAGCATTTCATGATTATGAAATCTGGCAGATAGATGTGAAAACTGCTTTCTGAATGGATTATCTTGATGAGAGATATCTATATGGAACAGCCTTTGGGTTTCACTCCAGTGATGGAGATCACAAGGTCTGCAAGCTGCAAAGGTCCATCTATGGACTAAAGCAAGCATCTGCGGAGTGGAAACTCGTTCGATGATGCAATCAAAATGTTTGATTTCATCAAAAACGAAGAGGAACCGTGTGTTTACAAAAAGGTTAGTGGGAGTGCTGTCGTTTTTCTCGTACTGTACGTAGATGACATTCTCCTGATTGGGAATGATATTCCCATTGCTAACCTCGGTCAAGGTTTGGTTGTCAAAGGAATTCTCCAGAAAGACCTTGGGGAAAGCATCCTATATTTTGGGAATAAGGTCTATAGAGATAGATCTAAAAGGATGCTTGGCCTTTCACAGAAGATGTACATAGAGGAGGTGCTGAAGAGGTTCAGCATGGAAAACTCCAAGAGGGGGTCTCTTACCCCTAAGCATGGAATTCATCTCTCCAAGAAGATGTGCCCCAACACATCTGAAGAGATTCAACGCATGAGCAAGATTCCTTATGCATCGGCAATAGGAAGCCTCATAGTATGCCATGCTATGTACACGACCTGATATAGCTCTGCTGTGAGTGTCACAAGCAGATATCAGTCGAATCCAGGTGAAGAACACTGGACAGCTGTGAAAATATTCTTAAGTACTTGAGAAAAGCTAAAGATTATCTTGGTTTTTGGAGGATCATCAGAGTTAAAGGTAGAAGGGACACAGATTCAGACTTCATGACTGATGTCGGATGACAGGAAGTCAACATCTGGATATGTTTCTTGTGCAATGGTGGTACGGTAAATGGAAGAGTTCTAAACAACCGATCATTGCTGATTCTACTATGGAAGCTGAATACATCGCCGCCTCTGGAAGCTGCTAAGGAAGGCTTTTGGTTCAAGAATTCATTGCAGAGTTGGACGTGATGACATCAGATGCCATAACACTCTACTGCGATAATAATGGCGCCATAGCCCTTGCTAGGAGCCAAGTCTCATCAGAAGTCTAAGCATTATAGAGCGGCGCTTTCACCGCTCATACCGACTATGTGGAGAAGAAATATGTAGAGGTGCAGAGAGTAGACTCCGCGGATAACGTGGCGGACCGCGTTTCACTAAGCAGCGATGTCAGCAAAAGACTGAAGCCCACCTTGAGAAGATGGGCCTAAGATATATGACCAATTGGCTTTAGTGCAAGTGGAGATTGTTAGATGGTATGCCCTAGAAGCCAATTTGGCTGACACATTATTGATTCTAGAGACATATTTTGTACTTGACTATTTATTATTGAATAAATAAAAGCATCTTTTCATTCATTGTTTATTGGTCTATGAATCGTCCAAGGAATTAATAAGATGATGATACATATTCTCAAGAGTTGAGAATTTGAGCCATGTATCATTGGTGATTAATTTCTAAATTGCTCCAGATCAATGGATCATCACGAGGACGGTGATCGATCCGATCAGTGCACAGATCACTTTCCCCTCTGGAATGGACGAGACTTGAGTCCCACAGGTGTAGTGACACTGAGTGATAGTGCAGGTGCTTGTTAGAGAACAAGGGTACTGAGCGTGACCAAGACAAGAAGTCACTTGGATGTCTATCCACTCGTCAGTGACTTGCTTGATGTTGCAGTAGTGTGACTGGTCCTTTGACCTGCGGTGCTTCGGCTACTCACAGTGAGGTTATTGTAGTTTGACTGCACACATACATGGTCTCTAGCCATATGGGTCCATGCAGTGTAGATTGGGCTGCAGTAGTTCACTGTAGGAGTAGGGTATGCACTACAAGGAATCTATCGACCTTGATAGAAGAGGAGAGATCCTATGTGATTTGTTAGACTTGAGTTCTAAGACCTTGGCCAGGGAGTAATATAAAGTGGGAGAAAGAGTTTTCCACTATCGAACTCGAGTCGAATAAATCTTGACATATGACAGACGATGGGGTTTGACGAGTTGTCCATGACCTCCGTCCTGTAGGGATCCACGATAGTAGGACTGTATCACACGTTAACTGCACCTAGAGGTTCATCATTCCATTCTGCTGGGTAGCCACTACATGCCTGCTAGGTGTCACTGGTGGATGGTGGGACTCATAGGGATTATCTTGATGATCGATAAACCCTAATGAGTTGGAGTTGGAATCGTTCCAACCCATTGAAAGGAGTTTTCAATGATATAGTGATAGAGATCACAATATATCTCACTACCAGTCAGAATAGAACCTATGAGGTCACACACACTAGAAGTATTGACCGATCCGATGGTTGAAATCATGATTAGGAATCACAAGTAATCAATTTGATTGATAAGAAGTTAAAGAAGGAAAGGGAATTAATTAATTGGACTTGAAACAAGAGTCCTACTTCGAGTAGGATACCTAGAGTCCTAATTGGATTAGGACTGGGAATCCTAGTTGGAGTAGGACTGGGATTCCTACTTGGAATAGGATTCCTCAATCCTAATGAGATTAGGAGTTTTGAATCAAAATTGGATTCCTACTTGGAGTAGGATTCCTAGAGTCCTAATCGGATTGGGACTTTGGATTCAAATTAGAGTCCTAATTGGATTAGGACTAGAATTAAACAAATCCTAATTGGATTAGGATTCCTTAAGTCCTAATTAATTATTAATCTAATGAATCAACATGACTCCTAATTGGATTAGGATTGAAGAGTTCAATTGAGTCATGGTTCATTCAAGTCCTAATTGGATTAGGACTAGCATAGATTGAACCCAAATTTGGCTAATCCTAATTGGATTGGGATTAAACCATAAGAGAGGCACCTAATCCTCTTTGGAAGAGGATTAGGGCATCACAAGAAGGAGGGATCACGCCCCTCCTCCTCTCCTTGTGTGCGGCATGAAGAGAGGGGCCGGCGCCCCCCTTCTCTCTTTGGAAAACCATCTAGGGCTCCAACTTTGGAGGAGCCCTTGATGGCTATAAAAGGCACCATGAGGCCGGCGCCCTAGGGCATTGGAATCTTTTTCCTCCTCTTCAAGCCGTGGAAGCCCCCTCTCCTCCTCTTGGTTCAGCCGCAAGCAAAGGGAGAAGAAAAGCCAAGAGTTGGCGGCTTCCTTTCCCTTCCCTTCCTTCATCCAACACAAGGAACAAGAGAAGGCTGCGTAGGGGATCATCTTCTTCCTCTTCTTCATCCTTCTTCTTCCTCCTTCTAAGCACAATCAAGAGTTGATTGAGAGGAAGGATATCAGCCATCAAAGCTATCTCTGCAAGGGAGCTAGCACCCCGGTGAGATAGAAAGCTTGGATCGGATCCTGCTTCGTGTGGATACCCGTAGAGGCCGGACGTTTGAACGGCTTCAAGCGAACCCTCTTCCAAAACCACGAATTCAGATTTGCGGTGATCATCTACCCGCGCAAGGTGAAGATTTGATCTTCCTAATAGTTTTAAAAGTTTTAATTCTTACCTAATTACGAAAGGTCTCGAAACAACGTTCATGCGATGAACGTCGAACCCGTGCATGCCGATTCCGCTGCCATCTGAAAAATTTTTGAAATATCAGCGGCATGGGCGGGTTCCCAACACCGAGCTCTCTTCTTATTTGAGATCTGCTCTTTGTTTCTTTTCCTCAGCTCGGCCTCTATTTGCCACGTAGGCTCAAGTTTTGATCTCTCTGAGCTCCCTTCTCGTTCGAGATCTGCTCTTCATTTCTTTTTTCTCTGCTCAGTTCTGTTATTGTGGATGAGATTTAGGTTATTCGTCTTCAATTTTAAATGTTTTGGCATGATATAGTGGCGATCTACTGATGGATTAGGGTTCTATTGCTCATTTCACTATTTTAAATTATTATGCTCTTCTTTCTGGATTTTGGAGATTTTCCCATTGATTATGTTTTAGAAAGATGATCATCGTTCGATCTATCATCTCTCTCTCTCTCTCTCTCTCTCTCTCTCAAGTCAGGGGGGTTCTTTTTGATGATCAATCAGCTGGCAAACCTATGATAGCTTTTCTTCTCATGGTGGTTGGTGGGTTGGGTCCCACGAGCAAACTTGTGAAGCCATCCCAAGCTTTTCCCCCCCTCTCTCTCTCATGGCTCCATGGGGTACCAAATACTTTCTGTTCCTCTCCGTGTTACTGGCAGAGTTGAGCTTCTGCTTTGCATCTCAGGTATATCAAATACTTTTGATGATATCTTTTGAATTTTTCTTTCTACTTTCTGTGATATGACATTTATTTGGCAATGAACCACTTTTTATACTTCTCAGGCTTATATCATTTAGATGGGAAGTAGAAGCACTGATGACCCAGATGGAAAGCAGAATCACCAAATGCTTGCTGTTGTTCATGGAGGAAGGTTTGAATAGGACTAATATGTTGGGAACCAGCCCATGCCGCAGAAAATTTAAAAAATTTCAGATGGCAGCGGAAGAGGCATGCGCGGGATCAATCGTTCATCCTATGAACGTTGTAAAAACCGTTCGTAGATAGATTAGAATTAAAACTTTTAAAACTATTATGAAGATTAGATCTTCACCTTGTGCGGGTAGATGATCACCGCAAACTGAAGTTCGTGATTTAGGAGGATGGTTCGCTTGAAGCCGTTCACACGTCCGGCCTCTACGGGTATCCACACGAAGTAGATATCCGATCAAAGCTTTCTTGTCTCCTCGGGGTGCTAGCTCCCTTGCAGAGACAACTTTGGATGACTGATATCCTCTCTTTGAATCAACCCTTGATTGTGCTTGGGAGGAGGAAGAAGAAGGATGAAGTTTGAAAAAGAATCAAAGCCCCTGCAGCCTACTTTCTTTTCCCTGCATTGGAACCAAGGAGGAGGGAAGAAGATGGCCGCCAAGCTTTCTTTTCTTCTCACCTTGCTTGCGGCTGAAAAACAAAGGGAGAAAGGGTGGCCACGAGTTGGAGAGGGAGAGGGCTTCAATGAATGCCCTAGGGTCACGCCCACTTCTCCTTTTAAAGGCATGAAGGGCTCCTACAAATTAGGAGCCCTTGATCTTTTTCCAAGAGGGGCGCCGGCCCCTCTTGTGTTGCCGCACCAAGGAGAAAAAGGGGGAGGGGTGCAAGCCCCTCCCTCATGGTTAATCCTAATCCTCATTAAGTAAGGATTGGGATGCCCTAATGTGGCTAAGCCCTAATCTAATTAGGCTTAGTCCAAGGGTGAACCAATTTTGGGTTTGATCCATGCAATGTCCTAATCCAATTAGAACTCAATGAATCATGACTCAATTGAACCCTTCAATCCTAATCTAATTAGAAGTCATTAGATTAATAATTAATTGCGACTTAAGAAATTCTAATCCAATTAGAACTTATTTAATTTTTGTCCTAATCCAATTAGGACTTCTAGGAATCCAATTCTAAGTAGGATGAATTCAAAATCCTAATCTAATTAGGATTGTAGGAATCCTAGTCCAAGTAGGACTCCCAGTCCTAGTCCAAGTAGGATTCCCAGTCCTAATCCAATTAGGACTCCAGGAATCCTACTCCAAGTAGGATTCATGTTCCAAGTCCAATTATCAATTCCCATTGTTCCTTCTTCAATTTGATTATCAATCGAATTGATTACTTGTGATTTATAATCACATTTCAACCATCGGATCGGTCAATACCTCTAGTGTGTGTGACCCCATAGGTTCTATTCTGACTGGTAATAAGATATATTGCGATCTCTATCACAATATCATTGAAAACTTCTTTCAATGGGTTGGAACAGTTCCAACTCAACTCATCAGGGTTTATCAATCATCAAGATATTCTCTGTGGGTCTCACCATCCACCAGTGACACCTAGCAGCATGTAGTGGCTACCCAGCAGAATGGAATGATGAATCTCTAGGTGCAGTTATCGTATGATACAGTCCTTCTATCGTAGATCCCTACAGGACGGAGGTCATGGACAACTCGTCAAACCCCATCGTCTGTCATTTGTCAAGATTTATTCGACTTAAGCTCGAGAGTCGAAAACTCTTTCTCCACTATGCATACTGCCCCGGCCGAGGTCTTACGAACTCAATCTCATAAATCACATAGGATCTCTTCTTATCTACCAAGGTCGATAGATTCCATATAGGTGCATACCCTACTCCTACAGTGAACCTACTGCAGCCAATCTACACTGCATGGATCTTTATGTCTAGAGACCATGTATATGTGCAGTCAAACTACAATAACCTCACTGTGAGTAGCCAAAGCACCGCAGGTCAAAGGACCAGTCACACTACTGCAACATCAAGCAAGTCACTGACGGTGGATAGACATCCAAGTGACTTCTTGTCTTGGTCACGCTCTGATGCGCTCGAAAAAATATTTTCGCGAAACTAATCTCCCAAGTATAGGAGAATCATACAAGTAGTAAAATCTCGGGAGTCCGAGGTCGAATCCTTAGAGAACGTTCTATGGATTATTAGCGTAATTTTTAGATGTAATTTTGGATTAATTAATTCAATAAATTTGTGGATTAAGATGATGTTTTGATTTTCAGAAATTAAAAGCAGAGAATACTATATCAATAAACAAAGTTCTATGAAATAAAGATGGCAGGGATCTGGAATCCCCCTTGATGATATTGCTTCCAAGAAATAAACTCTATGGTTCTTGATTAAAGATTAACTGTAGGATAGATCTAATCATGGTATATGTTTCATGAACATATGAACTCAATTTCTAGGCATTTATCGTGCTTTCTACGTCTACGACGAATCAAATACTAAAGCAATCCATATATCAATAATCATAATCCATTAAAAAGCTATCTACAAAATAACTACGCATGGATCAAGAATATATCAGAAAATATAAGTCATTCAAAGCAAAAGTTTAGAGTTTACTTCAAAGAGCAATACATCAAAGGTTCCTCCATCACCCTTCCCTAAGAAATCAGCCACTCATTTTACACACTAGTCCCCCTTCCATTTTTTTATTTTCTTTGGCCCGAAACAGAGTATCCCTTCTCTATTTTTTTTTTCTTTTCTAATGGCTGATACTCTGTTTCTTCCGAATGAGGGATGATAGCTCCGAACCCCCTCCAGCCGAGAGATCCCTTCATATAGATCCCCAAAGCTCCTCAACCAGCGATGGATTCCCTCATGGCACGTGGAGAGGACAGACGGATGGGATGAATCCTCCAAGAGGAGGATGGATGCGGACGTGGCATGCTGGGACGCTCGGGAGAGTTGAAATCGCTGGGAAATCCAACAGATGGATCGGAAGGGAGGAGCGTGGACGCTGGGATGAAGTTGGGACTTGCTGGAAAATCGCTGGGAAGCGAGTTGCTCGGGAGATTGTGATCTGGGACTCGTGGAAGAAGCTGGACGCGGGGTGAATCGTGATCACGGAAGCTGGGATTTCGGGATAGCTGGTGGCAGAGCCTTTGCTGGGAGTCGGATGGATGCGGATCGAAGGATGGGGCGCGGATGATGCCTCGCAAGATGCTGGAAAAGGCTGGATTTGTGCTGTGGATGCGGGATCTTCGCGGATTGCACGCGGACGCTGGGATGCGCTATGAACTGGGACTCGGATGCAGGATATGGGAGATGAACCGTGAACGGCTGGGAGTTGATCACACGCGCTGGGAGAAAATGGGAGACGCGTGATGCTGGATGCTTCGTGGACGCACGGGAGAAAGTCCTGATCGCGGTGTGATTCGATCATGGATCCTGAGACGCAGACGGATCTTGAGAGGGCTGATGTGGTTCACGGACGCGGCAAGGATGCTGAGGTGCTTGCGAACGGCTGAATCTGGGCTCTGCTCTGCAGCTGGAAAGAGATGACTTTATATAATGATAAAAATTATAATAAGTGCTAAGGATAAAATATTTAATCATGTAAATGTTAACAACTATTATTTATCATTATTTTGCTAGCATTAGGCTAAGTTAATTGGTACTTAGATCGCACTTTTGTGCTCTCATCACACCCCCCAACTAGCTTATTGCTAGTCTCTAGCAATTAACGAGTAGATAATAAAATGAGAGTGCAAAAGGTGCCGGTTGATCCTTTGATGTTTTATTAGAACTAATTGCATAAAATTAAGATGAGCACTCACTTTTGTAGGAATCATGATTGCACTTAGCATGTGCAACAAGCCGTTAAACCCCTAGGATACTCTAGTGGACGAGTGTTGTCTCGTGAGGGTTTTCAGGGACGTTACCCACAAACATCATGAATGATATGATATGAGATTAAAAATATGAAATAAATCCTAAGCTAATACACATGTAATTAATTGATATATATTTTCAAGCATGGCAACTGTCAAAGCAAGGAAATATGAAAATGTAGTGTGCATAAAATAGCATGACTTTCTCAGAGTACTTATACCTCCACCATAATAGGGTACCGCCTGAGTTTTAGGTGCACTACTCAAGTTCACAAGTATTTTCTACAATTTGTTAGAACCTGATCCATCAAATTTTCAGAATATTACATGTTGTCTAAATTTGTCAAGAATGGTTCGCATGTAAAGAAAGAGCTATCAATCCCAATTAAACAACCCGGGTACACAGAGGTCCAACACAATGGAGTCAAACCAGTCATTACCACATGTCACTAGGTTCAGTCCGACCAACCCTATTCATGCTTATTTTTATTTTTAAAAACATATGACGATTACAATAGTTCAACCCCATTAGGCTCTAGTAAGGCCCATGTAGCGAGCTTTCAGTCAATGACCCCCGATCCAGTTGGCTCAAGACATTAGGTGAAACACCCCTCGGACTTAATTACTCGAACCAGACTACGCCACGAGGCCAGACTTGTCATCATAACGATTTTTTTATTATTATTATTATCATGCAAGAAAAGAGATGGTAGACTGAACCATATAGATATTTTTATTATATATGTGACTGCATCGTGACTATAGGTCAACCAAGGTCGGATAATAAGGCACCTAAGTAATCTAACTGGGATATTCAACCTCTATCTTTATATGAAAACCAAATTATGAACCTTATGGTACGAACAAGGATACTCGTACTTCTTTTACGGATAAAGCTAACAAAAATGCAGTTAACAAATGTGAACTCCTTAGGCTTTTCTATTGTCATTAAGTACACATGTGGGGATCTAATAATAGGTCTCTGATCAATCATAGTATGCATGTGTTCCTTGCCTTAATAGTTGCACAAACTCAATATGAAAATACATATGCATTTGCTTAGAAAAGAAAGTAATAAATCAAATGCAAAAACAAGTTTTTTTTTTTTTTTGATCAAAATATTTCCCTCCCCCCAACTTAAACGTTGCATTGTCCTCAATGTAAAAAATGCAAGAAAACTATATATGAGAGACTGTTGCCCAAGGTGACAAGCCAAGAGGGGGGGGGGGGGTGAATTGGTTTCTTCTAAATTTTGGTGCTTTAAACGTTTTCTTAATTAAGTGCGGTGGATGCTTCCTTAAACTATTTGAATGATTTAAACTAGTGCAAAGATAGAAGATGATGCAAGAATAAACGTAAGCACAAGCACAACACAAACACAACAATATATAGTGGTTCGGTGCTCTCCTTAGCACCTACGTCCACTCCCCAAGCGTCCCCTTGGGAATTTACTATAATCCCGCGGATTACAGTTGGATTGTTTTTCGGGCTCACAATCCAAAAACCTTTGTTGGTTTTACGGGCTCACCAACGAACCTATACACTTTGGTTTTCCGGGTTCACCAAAAACCTTTGTTGGTTTTACGGGCTCACCAACGAACCTATACACTTGGTTTTCCGGGTTCACCAAAAACCTTTGTTGGTTTTGCGGGCTCACCAACGAACCTATACACTTGGTTTTCCGGGTTCACCAAAAACCTTTGTTTGTTTTGCGGGCTCACCAACGAACCTTTACAAAGTGTTTAACAAATAAAAAGAAAAGATTCAAACTCCTAAATGAGCATATAAAACAATATGAACTACAAAGAAGAGTTAGAAAGTATTTATCGCTTTGAAGTCGCTTTGCTCTTCTTTGTCAAGGATGCTTCACTCTTCAAGGGAGGATGGAGCTCTTGATGACTCTTGAATCTGCTCAACCCCTTTCTTTTGACTCTTGAATGAAGCACTTGGATGAAGCTTGCCTTGCTAGGATTCTCTCTTGAATGCACTTGATGTATTTTCCCAAAAGCTTTCTTCCTCTGATGAATACTCCCTCTTAAATACTTCTCCAACCTCCAAATAGTCCTTTCTGACCGTTGGATTGAAGAAACTAGCCGTTTATAGCCGTTGGGAGTCCAAAAAGCATTTCTGCACAACTAGCCGTTATGTTCAGCCCGTGTTTGGGTCGGCTCAACCTGTCCTTGGGTCGACCCAACCTTGCCTTGGGTCGACTCAACCATTTCTTGGGTCGACCCTCTCAGTAACCACAGAAACCTCAATTTCAGCCTTTCTTCCCATGGGTCGACCCAACCATTCTTTGGGTCGACTCAAAGTTCACTTGGGTCGACTCAACTTCTTCTTGGGTCGACCCTCTCAGTAATTCCAGAGAACCATTTTCTGTCTGTCTTTCTGTCTTGCCTTTGGGTCGACCCTCTCAGGGTTTGGGTCGACTCAAGATTGGGTCGACTCAACCACTGTGTGGGTCGACCCTCTCAGTAAATCCAGAGAGCATTCTTCTGTTGTGTTTTGAGGTTCTTTGGAGGTTGGGTCGACTCATGCTTACCTTGGGTCGACCCAACTCACTGTTCATTTGTGCCATTTTTGCAGGAGTGTGCCAGATGACTTTTTGATGTGCCGGGGTCGACCCAATCAACCTATGGGTCGACTCAAACCACACTTTGCTGCATTCTCAAGGTTAGATTCATCCAAATGAACAAGGCCATTTATCCATTTTCAATTAAACAAATATACTGAGAGTAATGAACTTATAAATGAAGTATCAATTTAACTTATAGCATGCTCTAGATAATTGCTTGTTAATCATCAAAATAACACTATCATCCTCAATCTCCCCCTTTTTGATGATTACAAAATAAAGAGTATAAGCCTATTGATACTTGTCTTTAAAATCAGTTTATAAAAGGGATTAAACTGCTGAATTTCAGCTTTTCATATATACTTGTGAAATCTCCCCCTATATCATTTAAATGTTGCCAATTTGACTCTTTGAATTGCTCCCCCGTTCATTTATAATTCATTAGCGATGAAACTTCAAAAATTTGAGATAATATGAGTTTCAGGCTATGTATCGGGGTGCGAGAGGTGCGTGCCAAATTCTGAATTTATGTGTGCCAAATTCTGAAATTTGATATAAATTTTTGAGTTGATCATTTTCATTGTTGCAAATTGCTCCCCCTTGGATGTATATGCTTTCCTATATGATTTTCAATTTGTTTTACAAATTATTTCTCTTTCTTTCTTTACTTCTCCTCTTATTACTCTTTCTTTACTTCTCCCCCTTTTTGTTACTCTATTTACTCTAAAGATATCTTTACTTCTCCCCTATTACTCTTTCTTTACTTCTCCCCCTTTTTGTTATCATCAAATAGGTACATGGGAAAAGATGTAATAAATACCAAACTTCAAACTTCATTGATCAAAATAGGAACATTTTAGTATATCAAAAGCAAAAGCAAATACAATATTCCTCAATCAAAGTTTAAAGATGCATGATAACCACCAAATACATATGAGAACTAGATACATATCCTAGTCTCTAAACAAGATCGTGAGACTCTCCCGGATCGCTTGGCTACGGCTCTCTCGGGTCCCATTTCTCCAAGATCTTGAAGTAATCTACTGTTTGGAGATGATTGGAGAAGATTTGAGAGTGGAAAATAAGGTTTTCGGAAGAGGACAAAGGGTAAACAGTGCCCTAGATAGCTCACGGGTCTCCCTTTTAACAGTGGGATCCCGACGTTGGGTCGACTCAAGAAACTTCTTGGGTCGACTCAACGTTGGGTCGACCCTATTCTGGGTTGGGTTGACCCAAGTGCAGAATTTTTCTTTTCTCTTCCTTTTTGCTTCTAAAAATTTTCCTTGCTTCCAATCCTTATAAATTCTTTCTGGGACAATGATACATGAGTAAGGAATCTATAGATAACAAGTTTGACTCATGTTTCATGGATTTTTAGAAATTGGAGGAATGTATCATGAGACTACTTGCTCTCTTTTATATTTCTTCAATAAAAAGGATCGCATATACCCAATTCTCTCCTTAGCGTGCAGAATCTATCTTCACTCAAGGGTTTTGTGAATATGTCGGCTAATTATTTTTCAGTACATATATGCTCAATACATATGTTTCCATTTTGCACACGATCCCTAATAAAATGATATCTTATTTCTATGTGTTTGGCTTTAGGAATGAGATATTAAGGATGTAAGCCAGAAGTGATCTCTAAATGTAGATTCCAAAGATATTTTTCAAATCAAGTGTAGATGGAATCTTTTTCAAGTTATTTCAAGGAGTATCAAGAATAATATTCAAAGAAGGCACGAATGAAAACTCAACATCTTTATATATATATATATATTAAGTATATAACAAGATGAGAGCAATCTAATTAATTTTCAGAGTATAGTATAAGAGCAAATAAAGATCAAAACTTATATACTCGAAAAACATAAGATTATGTTGAATCCTTAATTCTTAATGACTTCAAAATTCTTTCATGATATAAAAGTATTGGAGCATAGGTACCAAAGTATGAATTTATGCAATGTAGGATACATAAAATTCAGGGCTTTGAAAGTTCTTTGAAAGCTCTCTTAAAGACTTTCTTTTACTCCTTTAAAGATCATATCATCAAAATCAATTAAAATGAATTGGCTCATGATTGAAACACTAAAGTGCAAGCCAATAAGAGCTCATTAGTAGATTCCAAAGTAAATTTCCAATACTAAGACAAATGGAATCCTTTTCACTTAGTTTTCAAAACAAGTGATTTACCAATTAAGTACAGATGAAAATCCAACTTTCAAAAGATATTCAATGAGGCACAAAGTTTAATACCACTTTACATTTAGTATTCTTTCTCTCATCTTTAGTTGTGAATTTACATGATTAAGTTCTATATGATCTCTCCCTCTGAAATTTTCTTTCTCCCCCTTAATTAATCATTCCATTTGAGAGTTTTAGAATTTGTTCAATAAAATTGTCAATCTCGAAAATATATTTTATTTTCATAAGACTCAAGGTTTGAGATAAGACAACCTTTATAGAACTCATCTCAAGGTATAAACTTATTATATAATTAAAGCAAGTCTTGCAATATAAGGAGGTTCATCAAAATCAATCCATAAAATTCAAGGTATGCATCAAATTAAAGTAACTTTAGGATAAGATACTGAATATCTAAAGCTCCCCCTTAAAAGATGCATTCTTCTTTAATTATTCTTATCTTTTGTTGAATTTCAGATTTTAATGATAAACGTGAATAAAACTGAAACTTTATGATATCAAGAATATAGAGTGATCTAGAATTATTCAAAATTTATAGCAATCACTCTTTTTAATCTTTTAAGAACAAGTTATGCTTCCTCTTAATCTTTCTTTTAAGAATCATTTGAGTGAGCTGAAATATTTCTAAACTTAAGATCATTCACTCTTTTAATAATATATATATATACATATATATTTTGATAGAAGTCTTTAATAATGTAGGAGAGGAAAAAAAAACATATAGATGATTATTGAAGTATATATATTTATAGAACTCAATTTCTTAATCAAAGTTTTTCAGCAATGTATATATGAAGCACAATAAATCTTTTCAATATCAAAATAAAATCACATATTTAAAAATATTTATTTGCAATCAAGATCATCGAAAGACACATCATTCAGACCAATATTAGTACACTTTGAAGATAAGAAATGATATGTTTCAGATGCGTATCGGGGCAAGCAATCAACGCATCAGAATTATTCTATTTTTCTTAAGCTGTAGTTTTATCTAGAAATTCATATTGAGTTTAAGCTTTTATACAAAATCAGATTCTGAATTTTATAAAGATTCTCAAGGAGACTTTCAAGGTTGTAATTTGAGATATGTATCTTCTCATTTGTTGCTCATCTTAAACTATTAAGATTGAAAACACATATTTCAAACATATAAGAGCATATTCAGAATATTTGTATTTATGTTGAGTTTTGGTATGAATTATATACCAAAGTTAGGCAAGTTGAAGGATAAAACAAAATCAATTCATTTTGTCTAAATAGAGATATCCTTCTCTTCTCCTTTTTACAAGTTTATTCAACTTTCAGATTTTAAAGATGATTGGAGCATTACAAAATATTGAGAACCCATAATTCAAGACATCATGCCATATGCAAAATATATTATGTGTTAAGTTATGCATTAAAATATTAAGAGCAAGCATGTCAATGATCAAAATCAATTCTTTTCAAATAAACTCCTCCTATTTAAATATAATCTTGCACTGATTTCATCCTTAAAGTGTGTTTTCAAGTGATTAAAAATTTGACTTGATTCTTCTTATATACTTCCATTTTTACCTTCTTATGCTCTATACTCTATTTGCTCCCTATCCGGTGGAGTTGGAAGGGGCACGAGGTACTACCACTAGCCTCCCTCTTGTGCCGTCCCTAATATACCCTACACCGAATAGTTGGGTCAAATAGTGCTGGGTACTACCACTAGCCTCCCCATTGGCACCATCCCTATGATGAGCAATATAGAAATTTTAAAATGTTCACTTCAAACTCTCCCTGGTTAAGTGTAATTAATTACGGATTTTATCCCTTTCACTAGTCTCACAAATGTGCCGAATTTATTATGCTTGTTTTGCTTTTCCTTAAGATTGAAGTATTTGCCTTTACTTAGATTTTACTTCTCTTGAATAATATCCATTTTCTTTTCTTTATCTCTCTCTCTTTTTGTTATTCTCAAGTAATTTACATGAAAGAGCAGAATAAAGAAATAATCTTATATGCTGCATATAAATGAATATCATGCAAACAGCATTTTCATTATGCCTAATGATTCATAGCTTATCACAAGTTATTTTGAATTAGAGATTTGAGGCATAAACTTGTGTAATTCATGGTTATGCATTATATAGGAAAAAGTAAACTTCAATTTAATCACACCATGAAACAATCATCACTAGCATGAGAATGAAACATGATATCAAGATGATCAGCAATTAAAGGTTTAATCATGCTACCATATAATTTCAGACTATTGATTTTGCTCAACTAACTCACAAAAGAAGAGTTTAGATTACCAGTGCATTTAGCATTCTTCAAGCCAAATACCTTTTAGATTCTTTACATCCTTGGCTGAAGAAAATCTCTCCTTTTTTTTTGTTTGCAAGGGAATGTTTATTGTATCTTTCATCGATGTATCCTTCAAGTTGAAATTTCTTGCTCATAAATTCTGTATCATTAGCAAATTCTTTTTCTTTTCTTGAAGGCAATTCATTAGGTTCTCTAGGATACAAAAACATTCATACAACATATTTCTTAACTAGATGACTCAACATGAGACATGACAATAATTGAATTTGAGTCACTTTACTCAAGAGATTGCCTAAGTATAAGCAAGCACAAGTCACTTGAACTAAAGAGATAACTTCGTTAAGTAAAATGGTTCAAGGACAAGCATGTGAGGCAATAGAAAGATTCATTAAAGTTAAATCAAAATTTTTTTTTGTTTTCAGAATCAATTTAACTTAGATTCTATTTGCATAAGATAATTATCAATAAAGTATACAAGTTGAATTTTAATCAGATTATCTTAAGTAGTTGTTTCCATCAAAATTATGATTATGATTTAGCTTTCAACACAGATACTCTTGTTTCAGGAAGACAAGCAATCTTCTTGTAGAAAAGAATAAGAAATATTTTTGACTTATGAGAGATAGCTCAAGAAAATTAATATTCATGCTTTAACAGATTTTTATGCTCAGATTAAACATGATGAGTTAAAATTAATCAGTGGAATTTGAGATCTTTTTAGGAAAAGATATTAATCATGGATACAATGATTATGCTCAATGAAATTTTTTTTTTTTAATGATCAGATTTATTGATTTTGAATTTTAGAATAGTCTTGAGCATTACTTGTAAGAGGGAAGACGATTTGTTATTATAGAAACTTTTAAGTAAGTTTCTTATTATGATCATAACACATTAATCATTTATGATTGAACCAATTTGAAATGATTATGATTTAACCTATGATGCATATATGAGACTTATAAAGCAAATCATAATACATTTCAGATAATCATATAAGGAATGAATGGTATAATAACATGATGAATTATATTCATACCTTCACGAAGGATAACCTAAGATTTCATAAGTATTATGCTCAATAAAGTTTTAGCATGAAATCAGCATCAACCATTTATATTAGAGAAGAAATTTAGATTTTGAAAAACTTAAAGGAGAAGGTTATACATATTCATTCATTGTTTTCTTATTATCATGTAAGCACTAGAAAAATTTTATGCTAAGATCGTTGAGATAAGATTTAATATATAAGGCATTTAAAAACTTTGATGCAGAGAGTATCGTAATTTCATAAAAAGATAATTTCAATACATGAAGTAGAATGTTAAACCTTATACTAGATTTAATGAATAAATTGAGACTTATCTTTAATTATGTGTCAACGCACCCATTTGTATGAAAATTTCATTTATTCCATGGGTAGCTTGGCACACCTACATCTACACCCTCATATTTTCATTTTGGGTACCCAAGCTTGCTTGGGTCCTTGAGGGTTAGTGCATATGGTTCCTTTTGGAATCCAAATCTGTTTAATCGTAATAACTTTACCATTTGATTTATTCGTATTAGAACCATAGGTAAAGTTTTTATGCCCAATCTTTTTATGTTTGAAATAAGTTATCTTATTTGATGGTTTGCTTGGCGAATTGATAACCTTTTTCTTTAGGGGTTTATTATTGAGCAAAGAAATCCAGCCAAGTCTTGATTTATCAAAAACAGCATGTTGGCTTTCAAACATCGTTTTTAATCTTTCTGAACTTACAGTGAATTTGTTAATAAAAGATTTCAATTGGTTAACTTCTTCACTTAAGTTTTGATTTTCTTTAATTAAATTCTGATTTTTCTGAATCAATTCTTCCGAATTTAATCTTAAGCGTTCATTCTCAGAATTTAATTTGTCTTTCATTTCAGCGGAAGAATTTCTTTCTTCTGACATTTCCAGATTTAGCTTTTTAAGATTTTTATTTTTTGTAGCTAATTTTCTACATTCACCATACAAATCATGAAAAGCATTTAATAGTTCATCATAAGAGAATTCTTTCTGAAATTCATTAGGTGTGAAATCAGATTCAGATTTTACCTTATCTTCTTGTGCCATAAGGCATAAGTTAGTTACCTCTTGTAGTTCTTTGGAGCTAGTATCATTATTGTTGCTCCTCACTTTCATTTTCTTGCTTGACTCTTTCTTGGTCAAGGCTTTCTTGCTTTTTATCTCTTTCTTCCTTTCTTCTTGCTTCCTCTTCTTCTTTGTCTTTAGGAAGCTTTTGAATTTTTCGGTGTTTGGGTATGGGTCCTTGTTTTCATCACCGAATTCTTCATTTGTTGTTCTTTCTTCCGGATTGGGAGATTCAACATCTTTTTCTGCAGGCTCACTGTTAGTGTGTAATTGAAGCACATGTGAGCTAATCTGAATTTTGTCATAAATATTTTCTAAAGTATCCCAGATTTCCTTAGCAGATAAGCATGCAGAGATTTTATTAAATTCAGTTTCATGGATAGCACAATATAGTATGTTCATAGCATTAGCATTCAATTGTGCTAAGTCTTTTTCATTAATAGTGTGAGAGAGTGAGTGAGGGCCTCTAGTAACAATGTACCATAATTCATAGTCTAAAGCTTGAATGAATATCCTCATCCTAGCTTTTCAGTATGTGTAGTTTGTGCCATTAAATAGAGGTGGTCTATTTGTGAATTGCCCCTCACTCATAGAACATCCCACTTGGGTTGTCATGATCTTTAACTCTTGATTGTGAGATCAATGAGTACTATTGGAGCACCTTGCTCTGATACCACTTGTTGCCCAAGGTGACAAGCCAAGAGGGGGGGGGGGGTGAATTGGTTTCTTCTAAATTTTGGTGCTTTAAACGTTTTCTTAATTAAGTGCGGTGGATGCTTCCTTAAACTATTTGAATGATTTAAACTAGTGCAAAGATAGAAGATGATGCAAGAATAAACGTAAGCACAAGCACAACACAAACACAACAATATATAGTGGTTCGGTGCTCTCCTTAGCACCTACGTCCACTCCCCAAGCGTCCCCTTGGGAATTCACTATAATCCCGCGGATTACAGTTGGATTGTTTTTCGGGTTCACAATCCAAAAACCTTTGTTGGTTTTACGGGCTCACCAACGAACCTATACACTTTGGTTTTCCGGGTTCACCAAAAACCTTTGTTGGTTTTACGGGCTCACCAACGAACCTATACACTTGGTTTTCCGGATTCACCAAAAATCTTTGTTGGTTTTGCGGGCTCACCAACGAACCTATATACTTGGTTTTCCGGGTTCACCAAAAACCTTTGTTGGTTTTGCGGGCTCACCAACGAACCTTTACAAAGTGTTTAACAAATAAAAAGAAAAGATTCAAACTCCTAAATGAGCATATAAAACAATATGAACTACAAAGAAGAGTTAGAAAGTATTTATCGCTTTGAAGTCGCTTTGCTCTTCTTTGTCAAGGATGTTTCACTCTTCAAGGGAGGATGGAGCTCTTGATGACTCTTGAATCTGCTCAACCCCTTTCTTTTGACTCTTGAATGAAGCACTTGGATGAAGCTTGCCTTGCTAGGGTTCTCTCTTGAATGCACTTGATGTATTTTCCCAAAAGCTTTCTTCCTCTGATGAATACTCCCTCTTAAATACTTCTCCAACCTCCAAATAGTCCTTTCTGACCGTTGGATTGAAGAAACTAGCCGTTTATAGCCGTTGGGAGTCCAAAAAGCATTTCTGCACAACTAGTCGTTATGTTCAGCCCGTGTTTGGGTCGGCTCAACCTGTCCTTGGGTCGACCCAACCTTGCCTTGGGTCGACTCAACCATTTCTTGGGTCGACCCTCTCAGTAACCACAGAAACCTCAATTTCAGCCTTTCTTCCCATGGGTCGACCCAACCATTCTTTGGGTCGACTCAAAGTTCACTTGGGTCGACTCAACTTCTTCTTGGGTCGACCCTCTCAGTAATTCCAGAGAACCATTTTCTGTCTGTCTTTCTGTCTTGTCTTTGGGTCGACCCTCTCAGAGTTTGGGTCGACTCAAGATTGGGTCGACTCAACCACTGTGTGGGTCGACCCTCTCAGTAAATCCAGAGAGCATTCTTCTGTTGTGTTTTGAGGTTCTTTGGAGGTTGGGTCGACTCATGCTTACCTTGGGTCGACCCAACTCACTGTTCATTTGTGCCATTTTTGCAGGAGTGTGCCAGATGACTTCTTGATGTGCCGGGGTCGACCCAATCAACCTATGGGTCGACTCAAACCACACTTTGCTGCATTCTCAAGGTTAGATTCATCCAAATGAACAAGGCCATTTATCCATTTTCAATTAAACAAATATACTGAGAGTAATGAACTTATAAATGAAGTATCAATTTAACTTATAGCATGCTCTAGATAATTGCTTGTTAATCATCAAAATAACACTATCATCCTCAGAGACAATAGAGAAAATAATAGAGAGAAGAAGAATACCTTGAGTTGTTGATTTCCAGAAAAGAAGACCTACAAAATAAGAAGAAAACTAGAAATAAAAGAAAAAATTGAATTCTAACTAATATACACATACCTTAGTCGTCATGCTCAGTCGTAAGAAGGCTCTCCTAAGAAAAAGGAGTCCTCTTCATCTGCAAAATTCTGAAGAAAAGGTTTTAATCTGTGTCCATTTACCTTAAGAATTGTGCCATCCTGTGGATTCTCAATTTCAACTGCCTCGTGTGGAAAAACAGTTTTTACAATGAAAGGACCTGTCCATCTTGATCGTAACTTTCCAGAAAATAGATGTAAGCGAGAGTCATAACAAAGAACTTTTTGTGCAGGTTTAAAAGATTTTCTTAGAATTGATTTATCATGCCTAATTTTCATTCATTCTTTACAAAGTGTAGCATTGTCATATGCATCCCGTCGAATTTCATTCAACTCATTTATTGTAATTTTCGAGCTAAACCAGCATCTGACAATTCAAAGTTTAATTTTCTAATGGCCCAATAGGATTTATGCTCTATTTCAACAGGTAGATGACATGCTTTTCCATAGACTAGCCGATACGGGGACATACCAAGAATAGTTTTATAAGCAGTACAGTAAGCCCACAATGCGTTAGAAAGTTTTAAAGACCAGTCTTTGCGTGATGGATTCACCGTTTTCTCTAAAATTCGTTTAATCTCCCGATTGGCTAACTCTACTTGGCCACTAGTCTGCGGGTGATAAGGGGTTGCAATTCTATGGGTGATATCGTACTTTCGTAACAGAATCTCAAAAGGTTTATTACAGAAATATTTTCCTCCATCACTAATTATAACCTTGGGCATCCCAAACCTAGAAAATATGTTTTCTTTCAGAAATTTCAAAACAGGTTTGTGATCATTAGTTCTACAGGCAACAGCTTCTACCCATTTTGACACATACTCAACACCAACTAAAATATACTCATGGCCAAAAGATGGTGGAAACGGACCCATGAAATCAATGCCCCACATGTCAAAAATTTCAATAGCAGTAATGGGCTGAAGAGGCATCATTTGCCTACGAGTTAGACTTCCAACACATTGACATGGGTCACATGTCCTACAGAACTCGTGGGCATCTTTAAATAGTGTAGGCCAATAAAAACCACATTGCAACACCTTAGCTGTCGTTTTCTTAGATGCAAAGTGTCCTCCACAAGCACTGTGTTGCCCAGATAGACAACCCAAGAGGCGGGGTGAATTGGATTTTGAAATAATTATTACAATTAAATGGTTTGTGAAATACTAATTAATACTTTTTGCGAGTAGATTAATTAGATGCTATGTGCAGTGAATGAAATGAAAGTAAGAGACACTAAGGCAATCACAAACACAATGATTTTATAGTGATTCGGAGCTAACCCTTGCTCCTACGTCCACTCCCCAAGCCTCACTTGAGAATTCACTATAACCCCTCGGATTACAGCCGGTTGTTTTACAAGCTTACAACCTAACTTGTTGTTTTACGAGATCACAACGAAACTCGGTCGGTTTTCCCAGGCTCACCGACTAGAACCACCCGATTGTTTTCCCGAGATTACAATCAAACCCTTACACGTTGGTTTCAACCTAGGCTCACCAACAAACCTTTACACCCTTGATTCAATCCCCTGATTGAATCAAGTAAGGACCAAATAGAAAGAACAAAGAGAAAAAATACAGCTTCTAAGAAAGCAGATATTCAGCATTTTAAATAATAGAGAAGCTAAGAGCCCTCAAACAAGTTTATGACGATGTAGAGGAGGGCTTCTCGAACTCTGGGTCTCCTCTTGAATGTCTTAAAGACTTGAAGACTGAAGGAGACTTCTTTAATGCTGGGAAGAGTTGGTTGAATGGAGTTAATGGCCCTCTTCCTTCTTTTCGGTTGAGATCCCTTTGGCAGATGAAGTTTTTGTGTTTTCTTTTAAAAGGAATGTCACTTCTCTACCGTGCTACAGTTCTCTATGGCTATTTAAGCCATTCCCTATGGAAACTAGCCGTTAGACACAATCTTCTAGCCGTTCTGCACATTCTGCACATCCTGACAATATTTCCGTTGGGATCGGAGTCGACTCGCGCGATCTGGAGTCGACTCGGCTGCAGCAGGAGTCGACTCATGCTTTTCTGGAGTTGGCTCGGCAACTGTTCCGGATTTGAATTAAAGTGCTCTTCTCGACTGGAAGTCGACTCGACTTAACCCGGAGTCGACTTCCCAAACTCTGGAGCTGACCTGGCACTTTTGGAGTCGACTCATTCCAAAGAATCCATAGAGGTATTCTTCAACTTTGCTCACTCGAGTCGACTCGGAAATTCTGGGAGTCGACTCGGCGCTCAAAGTCCGAACTTCCGATCTTCTGTCTTTTGGCTCGTGCAGTCTTGGAGTTGACTCGGACTGTTTCGGAGTCGACTCGGCTCTTAGTATCCGAAAAACAGTCTTCTGTCTTTTTGGGGTAGCGCTGCCTTGGAGTCGACTCGAACTGTCTTGGAGTCGACTCTCCTCTCAGAGACAAAAATACTGTCTTCTGTCTTTTTGGGGTCGCGCTGTCTCGGAGTCGACTCGGGCTTTGCGGGAGTCGACTCGGCTCTCAGTATCCGCAAGTTGCTCTCTGACTTTTGTCTTGTATTACACTGAGAGTCGACTCTCGCTTCCTTTGGAGTCGACCTGCCAACCATCGGAGTCGACTCGCGTTCCTCAGGAGTCGGCTCGGCTCTCAGGGTCCAAAATAACTTCTCTGTCTTTTTGTCTGTAACTCCCTGGAGTCGACTCATACTACTTTGGAGTCGACTCGGCAAGCATCGGAGTCGACTCGCGCTCTTCAGGAGTCGACTCGCTGACAGGTTTTGAGTTGGATCTTTCTGTTCGTCTGTCTGTTCTCAGTCGGAGTCGACTCGTAATGTTCCGGAGTCGACTCGAGCCTGTGCCAGTGCTTCTGATACGCTTGGAGTCGACTCGTAATATTCCGAAGTCGACTCGAGTCTCAGACTTTGGTTCATATTGACTTCTTAACTTATCCAAAACGTCTTGAACCAAATCTAGAGACACTTAACCATAAATTTAAGAGAATTTCACTGACACACTAGATTGAATTCATTAGTAAACGTAAGATATACTCAAATGCTTTGAGCTCATCAAAATCAAATAGGGTTATAATCAATCACTCCACAATCTCCCCCTTTTTGATGATGACAAAACATTGAGTATATGTAAAGTGAATTGCTCAATAAACAAGGAGATTTATAATAAAAATTTAAAATGAATTCAAGTGTCTGGTTATTTAATTTATCCAAACTCGAAAGGTGTGAAACAATAAATTTTGAAGTTAAAGCTCTCCCTTTCATTTGGAATTATATAAGCCTTCATGTCATGCAATCAATTGTTTGGCTTATATATATTTAATGATTTTGCTTTCTTAAAAATTTTAGATTCTTCCCCTCAACACATGCATTCAACTTTGTTTTGATTCTCTGAAATTTCTTTTAGTGTATGAAAGCTTTTGAACTTAAATTTTTGGTTTTTAGAGAAAAAATCTGCCAATTTGTTCTTGAGTATGATTCAACTAATCTCCGAATATCCCTTCAATAGATTCTGGAGTTTACTCCATTAGGAGCCCCAACAGAGAGATAATGAGCCTCGAGGTATCGAATCCACTAAGAACAAATTATTGTGTGTTTAAAAAGTTTTCTTTTTATTGATTTTCGTTGATTTCTTTAACATATCTATTAAATATATTTCTCCCCCTTTTTGTCATCGTATCAAAAAGGAAGAAAGCAGAACACACAAGCAATTAGAGATTAATATGCACAATAATTGAAGAAAATTGTCTACTCATTGTATTGATGTATATGTAGGTACACTTGAGAATACAAAGAGTAAAACAGTAAATACATGTCAAAATAAAAAACAATAAGCTAGGGCTTCCTCGAGGAGGATGTGGCTCCCTTGGTCAGTCTTGATTGTTCCATGAGTAGACTGACCCCATCAGTGACGTTCCCTAGCTGTGTGATGATCGCCGAGGTGGCCCTACTATGCGTCGTGGAAAGCTCAGTCAGAGTCTCCTGGAGTTTGTCCAACTTGGCGATCAACACATTCGCCAGTCGCTCGGCCTCCTGATTCAGGCTGCCCATGTCGTGTCGGATGTCATCTCGCATCTTTCTTGTGTTGCTTGTGACATCGCTCATGTTGGAGAATTGGGCTTGTATAAGGCTTCTGACATTGAAGATCTCCTCCCTCAGATGAGCCGTCATCTCGGTCACGGCTGATAAGGAGGGAACTAATGCAGAAGAGGGGGCAGTGGCTGGACCTCGGAGCTCCCTTAGTAGGTCGTCCCGAAGATCCCGTACAATCTCCTGTCGCAACTCCCGGAGCTGCTCAGGAGAGATCCGGACCTCTGTCGGCGGAGTGGGTGGTGCTGAAGAGGAGGGTCCGGCTGAGGTGGATGGTGCTGAGGTGGAGGGATAGGTGGAAAAGTCAGAATCAGGATCAGGACTGGGGGAGCGTCGAGTGGTAGGTGTGGAAGAGGATTTCCTGACCCAGACGCCCTCTACCTTATCAAAACCCATCCTCTGAAGGGTTCCCTCACCCATGCGATCAGTGTATCGCAGTGCGCGAGAGGGTTCCCCCTTAGGAATGGGGATCTCAGACTCCCTAAAAATCAAAGTGTATAGCATCCCATATGGAAGGGTGAGCCTAGGTTTGTCTAGTGGCTCACATAGGTATTTGTAGATCATCTTGGGAAAGTTAATAGGGGTGTCTTGGAGAATGTAATACATGAGGGCTAGGTCCCTCTCGGACACAAAGTCAAAACGGCCGGTTTTAGGAAATAGGGTCCTGGATATGATACTCAGGAGGAGCCGCATCTCAACAGAGAGTGAACCAGCGGACACCTCATCTAGTGGGGACTGGGGTGGACTCCCTAATATGGCCATAAGGGCCTCAGTCCTATTAGTCGAGTGTGTAGAAAATACCCCTACTTGGGGAAGATGTAGGATTTGTGCTATAAAATCCTCAGAAATGAATAGAGGGACACCCGCTACGGTTCCCTGTATTTCCACCATTGCCCCTAGACACTGTTCCATAGAACTCCCTAACTAGCCCTGGGTATGTGGGGAGATCTAGTGAACAAAAGAACTCTAAACCTTGGGCCCTCAACCTATCCCCTATGGTGAAGCCCTCCCGGGAGAGATAGTCGAAGTTGACATATCTCCCGGTAGAGACTGCCTTCCCGGCGCACGGACGCGAGGGAACCGGCCTCGGCGGGGAACGAACCGAAGGTTGTGGCCTCACGGGATCGTTCCGAGCCTTGGACCGTCGCTCGGCACCGCTCGCGGGTTGGGGCCTCTTCCGGCTTGGGACAACCATCTTACGAGGCATTCTTGACCTAGGGATGGGGAATAGGCCTAAAGGACGGAAGAAGGTCGACGGAAAAACCCTAACGGAGGTCGGAGACGATGTCGGAGACGGCTCTAGGGTTTGTGAACAGTGGAGGCGGTGAATAGAAGTGTTGATTAAACGCTTGGATTAGGGTTAAAACCTCGGATCCCGACCGCGAGCCGACTCCAGTAAGTCGCGAGTCGACTCGACTTCGAGTCGACTCCAAAATATGCGCGAGTCGACTCCCCTTATGCTGCCATCGTCCTCGAGTCGACTCCCATCTATGTGCGAGTCGATTCTCCTGATGCTGCCATCGACCTCGAGTCGACTCCCGTCTATGTGCGAGTCGACTCCCCGTCATGAGCCGACTCTGAAACTTATCCGAGTCGACTCCAACTCTGGTACGTACCTTAAAATCATGTTATTTTCATGCCAAACAAGGGACAATCACTAAGTTATGATTTGATTTGATGATCATAGATGAGAAACTCTATATTTAACACAAGCTAATCATCGAAATCAATGAATTAGAAGAGAACATCACTAGGATGGATCAATCATTCCTAATCCTCTCCTAAGCACACTAAACCTCTCTTCACTCAAGGGTTTTGTGAAGATGTCTGCTAGTTGATCATTTGTGCAAATAAATTGAAGTGTAACATCACCATTCAATACATGATCTCTTATGAAGTGATGTCTTATTTCAATGTGTTTGGTTCTTGAGTGCTGAATTGGATTCTTAGTTAAGTTAATAGCACTTGTGTTATCACAATTAATGGAAATTTTATCTTGTTTAATTCCATAATCTTCCAATTGTTGTTTGATCCACATGATTTGAGCACAACAACTCCCGGCTGCAACATATTCAGCTTCAGCAGTAGATAATGCAACCGAGTTTTGTTTCTTGCTAAACCATGAGATTAAATTTTCTCCTAAGAATTGACACGACCCGCTGGTGCTTTTTCTATCAAGTTTACAACCAGCAAAGTCTGAATCTGTGTATCCTATTAAGTTCAGGCTAGATTCTTTAGAATACCATAAACCTATATTTTTTGTTTCTATTAGGTATTTAAAGATTCTCTTGACTGCAATTAGATGAGATTCCTTAGGATTAGACTGATATCTAGCACACATGCATACACTAAACATGATATCAGGTCTACTTACAGTGAGATATAATAAAGATCCTATCATACCTCTATACATCTTTTGATCTACAGATTTACCTGATTCATCTTGGTCTAGTTTGCATGATGAGCTCATGGGTGTGCTGATTGACTTGTTTCTCTCCATATCAAACTTCTTAAGCATCTCCTTGATGTATTTAGCTTGATTGATGAAGATCCCTTCTTCAGATTGTTTGATTTGAAGCCCGAGGAAATAGTTCAGCTCTCCCATCATGCTCATTTCAAACTCACTCTGCATCAAGTCAGCAAATTCTTTGCAGAGGTGATTGTTAGTAGCACCGAAAATAATATCATCAATATAAATATGCACTACTAACATATCTTTGTTTTTCTTCTTTAAAAACAGTGTTGTATCTACATTTTTCCTAGTGAACTCATTGTCTAATAGAAATTTGCTAAGTCTTTCATACCATACTCTAGGTGCTTGTTTCAAACCATAAAGTGCTTTGTTCAATTTATACACATGATTAGGGTATTGATGATTTTCAAAATCAGGAGGTTGTTCTACATACACCTCCTCATTAATATACCCATTTAAAAATGCACTTTTTACATTCATTTGAAATAATTTGAAATCCTTAGAGCATGCAAAGGCTAGTAATAATCTAATTGCCTCAAGTCTAGCTACAGGAGCAAAGGTTTCATCAAAATCTATACCTTCTTCTTGATTATAGCCCTTTGCTACTAGTCTAGCCTTATTCCTAATTACAATTCTATTTTCATCAAGTTTATTTTTATATATCCATTTGGTACCTATAATTGAATATTCAGAGGGTCGTTCAACTAGGTTCCATACCTTGTTTCTAGTAAATTGGTTTAGTTCTTCTTGCATTGTATTTATTCAATTTACATCTTTTTCAGCTTCTTCTATGTGTTTGGGTTCAAAATGTGAGACAAAAGCTAGATGGTTATTTAAGTTCCTAAGAGATGCTCTAGTCCTAACAGGTTGAGATGGATCATCTAAAATTAATTCCTTAGGATGCCCATGAGCATACCTCCAAGCCTTAGTCATCCCATGATCCACAATAGCCTCTTGGCTTGATGATGCATTTCCAATTAATTTTTGTTCATCATCTTGTAATGTCATCTCATCAATCTTTTCTTCAAGAATTTCAGCATCATCATCAAGATCAACTCTCTTGCTAGAAGGGATATCACTAGAATCATCAAAAACAACATGTATAGATTCTTCTATAACTAGGGTTCTTTTATTAAAAACTCTATAGGCTTTACTAGTTGTAGAATACCCCAAAAATATACCTTCATCAGATTTAGAGTCAAATTTACCTAGATTGTCTTTTCCATTATTATCAACAAAACACCTACATCCAAAGACATGAAAATAGTTTACTTTTGGTTTTCTATTTTTTCAAAGTTCATAAGGTGTTTTCTTTATAATGGGTCTCAATAGAACTCTATTTAATATATGACATGAGGTATTAATGGCTTCTCCCCAAAAGTACTTAGGGAGGTTACTTTCACATAGCATGGTTCTAGCCATTTCCTCTAGGGTTCTATTTTTCTTTTCTACAACTCCATTTTGTTGTGGTGTCCTAGGTGCAGAAAAATTATGAGTTATTCTCTTTTTACTACAAAACTCATTAAATAAATAATTTTTAAATTCGGTTCCATGGTCACTTCTAATGGCTATTACTGAAGTATCTCTAGCATTTGTTACTTCCTTATGAAATTTTTTAAAAACTGAAAATGCTTGATCTTTATGAGCTAAGAACATGACCCAAGTATATCTAGAAAAGTCATCTACAATAACTAGACCATATTTATTTCCTCCTAGACTTGTGGTTCTAGTTGGTCCGAATAGATCCATGTGTAGTAGTTCTAGAGGTCTAGAGGTAGAGACACAATTTATGGATTTAAAGGAGTTCCTTGATTGTTTGCCATATTGACAAGCTTCACATATTTTATTCTTTTCAAACTTTAGTTTTGGCAAACCTATCACGGAATCTCTTTTAACTAGTTTTGATATTGTGTCCATACTTGCATGACCTAACTTACGGTGCCATAACCAACTAGCATCATTATCCTTAGTTTCATTAACAATTAAACATGGGTTATGTTTGGCAAGATCCTCAAGGTCTACTACATACACATTCCCACATCTTATTTCTTTAAAAACTAAACTATTGTCATTTGAGTTGGTTATAATGCATAAGGATGGCTTGAACAAAACATCGAAACCTCTATCACACAATTGACTAATGCTAAGTAGATTATGCTTAAGACCATCAACATATCGAATATTATCAATAAAAGTTGAAGGGGTGATTTGTACTTTACCTATACCAATGATGTGACCTTGGTTATTGTCTCCAAATGTCACAGCACCTCCCTTCTTAGGCTCAAGGGTGAAGAAGTGGTCCTTGTCACCCGTCATGTGTCTTGAGCAGCCACTGTCCAAATACCAATAATTTTTGTCGACCTTGGCTGCAAGACACTCCTACACAAGCAAATCATACAATTTTAGGTACCCAAGTTTTCTTGGGTCCTTCATGGTTAGTAATGTTGGTTCCTTTTGGAACCCAAACCCTTTTAATTTTTCTTTTAGTTTTTTTTTTCTATAATCACATACATTTGCTTTATGTCCTAATGTTCCGCAGCAAAAGCATGTTATTTTCTTAGTTTTGCTTTCCTCTACTTTAATAAAAAAATTACTAAGGAGTTTTTGCTTATTTTTAGGTTTATACCCTAACCCGGCTCTATTGAACACAGCTCGTTGACTATTAAATATCATTTCTAATTTTTCTGAGCTATATATAAATTTTTTTACAAAAGTCTTGTACTTTTCAAGTTTTAGTGCCAATTTTTATTTTTCTGTTTTTAGTCCATTTAGATCTTTTGTGAGACTCTCTTTTAAGATTTGTTTATTATTCTTAAGTTCTAATATTTCTTTGGTCAGCCTTTCATTATCTTTAATTAAGGTATTAGTCTTTTGAATTAAGATTTGGTTGCTTGTCTTAAGTTCTGAATTTTCTTTAATGATAACATCTTTATCCTTAACTAATGTTTCATACTTACGGAGGTGAGTTTGGTTAGTTAGTTTCAATTCTTTATTTTTAAGGTTTATTGTCTTATACTCGTCCATTAATTCATTAAAAGCATCATATAATTCATCGAAAGTAAAGTCTAAATGTGTTCCGGATGTTACCTCATTGTCGTTAGCCATAAAACATAGGTTGGCCTTTTCTTCTGATTCCTAATCCGATGATGATGATGATGTATCGGAGTCCGATAGGGTGGAGAGGAGGACTTTCTTTTTCTTGTACTTGCTCCCCTTCTTCAGCAAAGGACACTCAGCTCTAAAATGCCCCGGCTTCTTACACTCATAACAACCGATCCCCTCATTTTCCCTTTTCTTACCTTTATCCTTGTGATAGGAATTTGAGGGGCCTCTCCTTTGATGTGAGGACTTCTTCCGGTTGATGAATCTACGGAATTTCCTTACAAGGAGAGCCTCATCATCATCTCCCTCATTGTCTTCCTCTTCACTGCTACTGCTGCAAGACAAATCTTTGTTAGTAGAAACAGATTTTAGTGCTATTACCTTTTTCTTGTGAGAGGACTCTTCTTCATTGTGTTGTCTCATTGTTAGCTCATGTGTCATGAGAGATCCAAGTAGCTCCTTGAGTGGCAGCTTGTTTAAGTCCTTAGCTTCTTGGATTACCGTCACCTTGGCTTCCCATGACCTTGGTAGACAACGAAGGATCTTCCTGACAAGCTCACTGTTAGTATAATTTTTGCCAAGGCTTTTTAGGCCATTGACAATATCAGTAAATCTAGTGAACATGCAAGTGATTGTTTCATTAGAATCCATTTTAAATAATTCATACTTATGAACTAATATATTTATTTTGGATTCTTTTACTTGATTTGTGCCCTCGTGGGTCACTTCAAGTCTATCCCAAATCTCTTTTGCAGAAATGCAAGTAGAAACTCTATTGAATTCATTTCTATCTAATGCACAATAAAGCACATTCATTGCTTTGGCATTTAGTTGTGCCTTCCTAATGTCGTTGTCATCCCAATCCTTTTCAAGCTTGGGTATGGTGACACCCTCTACATAAATGGATGGGATGTATGGTCCATTTAGAATGGTGGTCCACATCTCATAGTCTTGGGCTTGGATAAATATTCTCATCCTAGCCTTCCAATATGAGTAGTCGGATCCATTAAAGAATGGAGGTCTATGTGTGGACTGACCCTCAATGTGAGAAGATCCAAATGAGGTTGTCATTTTGATCTTTTACTCTTTGGGTAATAGAGTTTTGGCTCGGATACCACTTGTTGCCCAGATAGACAACCCAAGAGGGGGGGTGAATTGGGTTTTGAAATAATTATTACAATTAAATGGTTTGTGAAATACTAATTAATACTTTTTGCGAGTAGATTAATTAGATGCTATGTGCAGTGAATGAAATGAAAGTAAGAGACACAAAGGCAATCACAAACACAATGATTTTATAGTGGTTCGGAGCTAACCTTTACTCCTACGTCCACTCCCCAAGCCTCACTTAGGAATTCACTATAACCCCTCGGATTACAGCCGGTTGTTTTACAAGCTCACAACCTAACTTGTTTTACGAGATCACAACGAACTCGGTCGGTTTTTCCAGGCTCACCGACTAGAACCACCCGATTGTTTTTCCGGGATCACAATCAAACCCTTACACGTTGGTTTCAACCTAGGCTCACCAACAAACCTTTACACCCTTGATTCAATTCCCTGATTGAATCAAGTAAGGACCAAATAGAAAGAACAAAGAGAAAAAATACAGCTTCTAAGAAAGCAGATATTCAGCAATTTAAATAATAGAGAAGTTAAGAGCCCTCAAACAAGTTTATGACGATGTAGAGGAGGGCTTCTCGAACTCTGGGTCTCCTCTTGAATGTCTTAAAGACTTGAAGACTGAAGGAGACTTCTTTAATGCTGGGAAGAGTTGGTTGAATGGAGTTAATGGTCCTCTTCCTTCTTTTCGGTTGAGATCCCTTTGGCAGATGAAGTTTTTGTGTTTTCTTTTAAAAGAAATGTCACTTCTCTACCGTGCTACAGTTCTCTGTGGCTATTTAAGCCATTCCCTACGGAAACTAGCCGTTAGACACAATCTTCTAGCCGTTCTGCACATTCTGCACATCCTGACAATGTTTCCGTTGGGATCGGAGTCGACTCGCGCGATCTGGAGTCGACTCGGCTGCAGCAGGAGTCGACTCATGCTTTTCTGGAGTCGGCTCGGCAACTGTTCCGGATTTGAATTAAAGTGCTCTTCTCGATTGGGAGTCGACTCGACTTAACCCGGAGTTGACTCCCCAAACTCTGGAGCTGACCTGGCACTTTTGGAGTCGACTCATTCCAAGGAATCCATAGAGGTATTCTTCAACTTTGCTCACTCGAGTCGACTCGGAAATTCTGGGAGTCGACTCGGCGCTCAAAGTCCGAACTCCCGATCTTCTGTCTTTTGTCTCGTGCAGTCTTGGAGTCGACTCGGACTGTTTCGGAGTCGACTCGGCTCTCAGTATCCGAAAAACAGTCTTCTGTCTTTTTGGGGTAGCGCTGCCTTGGAGTCGACTCGAACTGTCTTGGAGTCGACTCCCCTCTCATAGACAAAAATACTGTCTTCTGTCTTTTTGGGGTCGCGCTGTCTCGGAGTCGACTCGGCTCTCAGTGTCCGAAAGTTGCTCTCTGACTTTTGCCTTGTATTACACTGAGAGTCGACTCTCGCTTCCTTTGGAGTCGACCTGCCAACCATCGGAGTCGACTCGCATTCCTCAGGAGTCGGCTCGGCTCTCAGGGTCCAAAATAACTTCTCTGTCTTTTTGTCTGTAACTCCCTGGAGTCGACTCATACTACTTTGGAGTCGACTCGGCAAGCATCGGAGTCGACTCGCGCTCTTCAGGAGTCGACTTGCTGACAGGTTTTGAGTTGGGTCTTTCTGTTCGTCTGTCTGTTCTCAGTCGGAGTCGACTCGTAATGTTCCGGAGTCGACTCGAGCCTGTGCCAGTGCTTCTGATACGCTTAGAGTCGACTTGTAATATCCCGGAGTCGACTCGAGTCTCAGACTTTGGTTCATATTGACTTCTTAACTTATCCAAAACGTCTTGAACCAAATCTAGAGACACTTAACCATAAATTTAAGAGAATTTCACTGACACACTAGATTGAATTCATTAGTAAACATAAGATATACTCAAATGCTTTGAGCTCATCAAAATCAAATAGGGTTATAATCAATCACTCCACACACTGTCATGACAAAAAGAGAGTACACTTTGTATCTCATGCTTCGGAATGCATCTTCTAAAGATTTGATCATTGCAATACTTGAACAAATAAGGAGCATCATAATAATAATTTCTTACTTCACGCAAGAAATTATTCTTATCATTCGATCCCCAATGCTCCGGCATCCGGTTCGTGACAAGAAAGTTTACAATATCAGCATACCATGGCATAGTAGAAAGTGCAAACAGCTGCTCTTCGGAAAATGAGTCCTTGATGGGAAACTATGGCACCGAATTATTAAAAACTAACCGTAATAAATGGTCAGCAACCACATTCTCTACTCCCTTTTTATCTTTGATAGTGATGTCAAATTCTTGGAGTAGAAGTATCCATCGTATTAAGCGTGGTTTGGCCTCTTTCTTATCCAGTAAATATTTTAGTGCTGCATGATCCGTAAAGATAACAATAGGAGCACCAAGGATATAAGAGCGAAATTTGTCTAATGCAAATACTACTGCAAGCAATTTTTTTTTTGGTGGTGGTGTAATTCATTTGAGCATCATTTAAGGTTTTGCTTGCATAGTAGATGACATATGGCTTATTATCCTTGCGTTGTCCTAGGACAGCTCCTATCGCATAGTCGCTAGCATCGCACATGATCTTAACAGGTAATGACCAATCAGGTGGTCGCACGATGGGTGCAGTGCTAAGCATAGCCTTCAATTTTTCGAATGCCTCTTGACATGTTTCAGTCCAATTGAACAGTGTATCAAGGGATAGAAGGTTACATAATGGTCGAGCTATGACACTAAAGTCCTTGATGAATCTCCTATAAAATCCTGCGTGACCCAAAAATGATCTAACATCTCTAACCGTTTTGGGTGCAGGTAGCTTGGCGATTAAGTCAATCTTAGCTCTATCAACTTCCATGCCCTTCGATGAAACAATATGTCTTAGGACAATTCCCTTTGGCACCATGAAGTGGCATTTCTCCCAATTCAGTATCAGATTCTTTTCCATGCATCGAGCTAAGACTGCTTGTAAGTGTGACAGGCAATCATCAAAAGAATTGCCAAAAATAGAGAAATCATCCATAAACACTTCTAAAAATTTCTCATTCATTTCTTCAAAAATGCTGAGCATACACCTTTGGAATGTTGCAGGTGCATTACACAACCCGAATGGCATCCGACGGAAAGCGAATGTGCCAAAAGGACAAGTGAAGGTAGTCTTCTCTTGATCCTCAGATGAAATTTTGATTTGGTAGTACCCGGAATAGTGAGGATGATAGTGTTATTTTGATGATTAACAAGCAATTATCTAGAGTATGTTATAAGTTAAATCGATACTTCATTAATAAGTTTATTACTCTCAGTACATTTTGAATAAACTGATATAGATACATTTTATTGTTCATTTGAATGAATCTAACCTTGAGATGCAGCAAAGTGTGGATTGAGTCGACCCAAAGGATGATTGGGTCGACCCCGGCACATCAAGAAAATATTTGGCACACTTCTGCAAAAATGGCAAAGATGAACAGTGAGTTGGGTCGACCCAAGGAAAGCATGAGTCGACCCAAGGAAAGCATGAGTCGACCCAAGGATTAAGATCCTCAAAACAAGACAGAAAAATGGTTCTCTGGATTTACTGAGAGGGTCGACCCAAACAGTAGTTGAGTCGACCCAAGCTTGAGTCAACCCAAACCCTGAGAGGGTCGACCCAAAGGCAAGACAGAAATGAAGACAGAAAAGGTTCTCTAGAAACCCTGTTAGGGTCGACCCAAGAAGAAGTTGAGTCGACCTAAGTGAACTTTGAGTCGACCCAAAGAAAGGTTGGGTAGACCCAAGTGAAGGAAGGCTGAATTATAAAGTTTCTGTGTTTCTGAGAGGGTCGACCCAAGAAATGTTTGAGTCGACCCAAGCAAAAGTTGGGTCGACCCAAGGACAGGTTGAGCCGACTCAAACACGGGATGAAGCATAACGGCTAGTTCTGCAGATGTACTTTTTGTCCTTCCAAAAGTCAGTAACGGCTAGTTTTTGAATTCTAACCATTGGGGCTTGTCCAATGGATGTAGGAAGCTATTTAAAGTGGCACTATTCATCAGATAGAACATCCTTTCCAAAGAATATCAAAGAGTACACAAGAAAGAGAAAGTGCCCTAATCTTCTTCATCCAAGTGCTTCATTCAAGAATCAAAGAAAGGGGTTGAGCAGATTCAAAGATGTTGCCCAAGGTGACAACCCAAGAGGGAGGGTGAATTGGGTCTTTTAAAAACTTTTAAACTACTTCTAATCTTTTAGATTTAATTAAGCTAAGTTGTATGGATGCTTAGTGAAATTTAAACTTAGCAAGAGTATGATTCTAATCTAATCAACTATTAAGCAGCGGATTCAATAAAAGATTAGTCTAAGTTTGCCCAAGTATGCAATTCAATTGAATGAGACTTGATTAAGTAAATTGAATATGCTTGCAACTAAAGGATGCACGAAGAAGAGTTAAGCAAGCTTAGTATCTAAGTAAGTAAGTGAGTGAGGAAGTCAGACAACAAAGAGCATCACAAACACAACAAAAATATAGTGGTTCGGTGCATCCCAGCACCTACATCCACTCCCCAAGACCTCTTGGGAATTTCACTATAATCCCTCAGATTACAGCCGGTTGTTTTACAAGCTCACAACCCAACTTGTTGTTTTGCGAGATCACAATGAACTCGGTCGGTTTTCACAGGCTCACCGACTAGAACCTACCGATTGTTTTCACGGGCTCACAATCCAACCCAGTTGGTTTTTCCTAAGGCTCACCAACCACAACCTTACAACGTTGGTTTTCCCTTTGGCTCACCAACAAACCTTAACACCGTTGGTTTTCCTTTGGCTCACCAACAAACCTTAACCTCTTGATTCAATCCCTTGATTGAATCAAGTTACAAGATATTAGACTAAGAATTTAAAGCAAGTACAAGCTTCTTAACTAAGCAAATATATCAAATATAAACAAATGGAGTAAAGAGAGGCTCTCAAACGAATTTTGAAGATGAAGGAACTCAGCTTCTTCTTTACTTGACCCTCTTCTGATTTGGCACGAGGTAGAGGATGATTGAGGCAGCACACGGATGGAGAGGAAGCTTTGGGATTCACTAGGATGCTCTTCTTCTCTCTATTTCGCTATGGATGGCCCTTTTGTGCTTATGGGAGATTTTCCTTGTAATCTCTTTGAAATCTCTTTCCTAAATATTTTCTCCCACTTTCTTACCCTCTTCCCTAGCTCTCCTCTTGATTTTATAGCTTTAGAGGGAGTGGAAACAAAAATCTAGCCGTTAGAGACAAAAATAGAGCCGTTGGAATAAAGAAAAAAACCAGCCGTTATGCCTCCCAGCGTGCTGGAGTCGACTCGGCTGAAGTAGGAGTCGACTCGGCTGAAACAGGAGTCACTTGTGAATAGTAGTCTGTCGGCACTGTAGCTGGAAGTCGGCTCCGCACTGTAGCACTGAAGTTGGAGTCGACTCGAGATCACTGTAGCGCTGAAAATCAACTTTCTGTTTTTTTGTTTGTTCTCAGTCGGAGTCGACTCGTAGAGTATCGGAGTCGACTCGAGCACTGTTTCTTGAAACTCTAGAGTGCCAGAGTCGACTCTAAACTTTCCGGAGTCGACTCGAGGACTATTCTTTTAAATCTTTCTTTGAATTTGCTCCTTCAACTTGAATCCTTTGAACTTGAAACTTGGGCCAATGAAGTGAAGCTTTCTTCCAACTTTTTTTTAGAGCTTTTGAGGCCTTCTTGTATTTTTCCAACTTGCTATGTTCCTTGCAAAATAAATTATCTTTCTTCTTGCAACACAAACATTAGTAATTATACTTCAAGGTTTTGTGATCATCAAAATCAATCTTTAACTCAATCTTTGGGTCATCAGTCTCCCCCTTTTTGATGATGACAAAACTTGGAGTATGTGCAATATAAAATATATTGTGTTCTAGAACTAATGCATAGCTAAGTTGCATGAAGTAGAAAACATATATATTTAAAACATACTTCATGATAATGCTTTAGATTTAATCAGCTTAACACAATCAACATATTTCAATTTAAGCTGATTTGTATTCAATTCAAAACATAAAGCATTATGAGCATATAATCAGATATTTCTCCCCCTTTTTGACAACATCAAAAAGGTTGTAAGATAATGAAACATTAAGCACAAAGATAATGGTACTCAAATATTTTTTTTATAGTACTCTGATTTTCAGTTAATGCATGTCAAATTATTGCAAGAATATGAATCATATAACTCAAGGCAATAATGTCAGAATAAGATTAATTAGCATAGATCAGAGCCAATTAAGATGATTTCAGAGCAAATTATGATGAGAGCACATCGAATGTGATTCCAAGGATAGTTTTCAAATCAAGTGTAGGTGGAATCTTTTTCAAGTTAGTTCAAGGAGTATCAAGACTGATATTCAAAGAAGGCACGAATGGAAATCTAACCTCTCTTCAATAATAAGTATGAAAGCTTGTTCATTTAAGATCTTTTGCCCAATATATTAAGTATGATTGCAAAGTTCTTTTATGGTGTAAAAATATTGTGGCATAAATACCAAAATATGAATTCATGCAATTTATGATATATCTTAGAGTATACATAAAGTTCAAAGCTTTGAAGGTTCTTTTAAAGCTCTTTTAAAGACTTTATTCTTTTATTCCTTAAAAAATAAGCACAATTTGATACATAAAAATATGAATTGGCACAAAATTGAAGTTCTAAAGAGCAAGCCAATTAGGACTCATTAGTGAATTCCAAAATAGATTTTCTGAGAGATACTCAAGAAAATTTAACACATTATTCTCCCCCTTTTTCATTAAGTTAGAGGCTCTTAAGATCAACTGTTTGACTTGCAATTTGGTTCATGATTTATGCATAAGATATATTAACCAAATAACAAGCCTCAAGGTGTATCATAAAGATTTTCAGATTTAAATTTCAGATGATACATATTGGAGAGTATTAGGATCACTTTTCATTTTGTATTCTGTCTCTCTCCTTTAGTTATAGATTTATGCGATTAAGTTCCATAAGATCTCTTCTTCTGAAATTTTCTTTCTCCCCCTTAATTGATCATTCCATTTAAGAGTTTAAAATTTGAAGATAATGTTCAATAAAATTGTCAATCTCAAAAATATATTTTCTATAAGTTTTAGCTTATTTTCATAAGACTCAAGGTTTGAGATAAGACAACCTTTATAGAACTCATCTCAAGGTATAAACTTATTATATAATTAAAGCAAGTCTTGCTATATAAGGAGGTTCATCAAAATCAATCCATAAAAATCAAGGTATGCATCAAACTAAAGTAACTTTATGATAAGATACTGAATATCTAAAGCTCCCCCTCAAAAGATGCATTCCTCTTTAATCATTCTTTTCTTTTGTTGAATTTCAGATTTTAATGACAAGCGTGAATAAAACTGAAATTCTATGATATCGAGAATGTAGAGTAATCTAGAACTATTTAAAATTTATAGCAATCACTCTTTTTAATCTTTCAAGAACAAGTTATGCTTCCTCTTAATCTTTGAGAAAATGTACTGAAATATTAATCAGAAAATGATTCATTTGAAGCTCAAATTCTTTCAAAAGCACTTACATTTTCTTTCTTTTAAGAGTCATTTGAGTGAGCTGAAATATTTCTAGACTTAAGATCATTCACTCTTTTAATAATATATATATATATATAGTTATAGATCTCAATTTCTTAATCATAGTTTTTCAGCAATGTATACATGAAGCCCAAAAAAAAATTTTAATATCAAAATGAAATCATATATTTAAAAAATATTTATTTGCAATCAAGATCATCGAAAGACATATCATTTGGACCAATATTAGTACACTTTAAAGATAAGAAATGATATGTTTCAGATGCGTATCGGGGCAAGCAATCAAGGCATTATATTGGGTACACTTTATAATGATATGTTTCAGATTTTTAGTACACTTTAAAGATCATCGAATTATTCTATTTTTCTTAAGTTAAGATTTTATTTAGAAATCATATTGAGTTTAAGCTTTTATACAAAATCAAATTCTGAATTTCATAAAGAATTTCAATAGAGGCTTTCAAAGTCATAATTTGAGATATGTATCTTTCACATTGTAGCTCATCTTAAATTATTACGATTGAAAACACATATTTCAAACATATAAGAGCATATTCAGAATATTTGTATTTATGTTGAGTTTTGGTATGAATTAGAATATTATATACCAAAGTTAAGCAAGTTGAAGGATAAAACAAACTCAATTCATTTTGCCTAAATAGAGATATCCTTCTCTTCTTCTTTTTACAAATTTATTCACCTTTCAGATTTTAACAATGATTGTGAACGACAAATCTGAAATTTCTTTTCAATAATACCAAAAAATTTTATGTAGTATTCCAAACATTCAATCAAATTATCCAAGCATGAAGCATTACAAAATATTGAGAACCCATAATTTAAGACATCATGCCACATGTAAAATATATTATGTGTTAAGTCATGCATTAAAATAATAAGAACAAGCATGTCAAGGATCAAAATCAATTCTTTTCAAATAAACTCCCCCTATTTAAATATAATCTTGCATTGATTTCATCCTTAAATTGTGTTTTCAAGTGATTTAAAAAAAATGACTTGATTCTTCTTATATACTTTCATTAACTTTGTCTTTCATATTTACTTTCTTATGCTCTATACTCTATTTGCTCCCTATCCGGTGGAGTTGGGAAGGGGCACGAGGTACTACCACTAGCCTCCCTCTTGTGCCGTCCCTAATATGCCCTACACCGAATAGTTGGGTCAAATAGTGCCGGGTACTACCACTAGCCTCCCCATTGGCACCATCCCTATGATGAGCAATATAGAAAGGTTAAAATGTTCACTTCAAACTCTCCCTGTTTAAGTGTAATTAATTATGGATTTTATCCCTTCCAAATGTGCCGAATATATTATGCTTGTTTTGCTTTTCCTTAAGATTGGAGTACTTGCCTTTGCTTAGATTTTTCATCTCTTGAATAATATCCATTTTTTTTTTCTTTATCTCTCTCTCTTTTTGTTATTCTCAAGTAATTTACATGAAAGAGCAGAATAAAGAAATAATCTTATGTATCATATAGATGTATATCATGCAAACAACATTTTCATTGTGTTCAAGGATTCATAACTTCTCACAAGTTATTTTAAATCAAAATTTTATGCATATACTTGTGTATTTCATGGTTATGATATAGGCAAAGAAATATTTTAGTTTGAGCAAACCATGAAACAATTTCTAAAAGCATAAGTCAATTAATGCATATATAGACATGATATCTAGAAATTAATATTTAAAGATTTTAATCATGCCACAATAAGATTTAAGTTATTGACTTTGCTTAGCTAATTTATGAGAGAGGTATCTAGAATTACCAATTCATTCTGCATTCTTCAGTCAAATACCTACTAGATTTCTTATGTATGAACTTTTGGCTGAAGAAGGTCCTCTCTCTTGTTTGCATGTGAATGTTTATTGTATCTTACATGGAGATATCCTTCAAGTTGAGATCTCTCATTTTCTTGCTCAAGGATCCTGCATTATTAACAAACTCCTTTTCTTTCTTGAAAGAAAGTCATTAGTTTCTTCAAGATACAAAACATTCATCCAACATATTTTTTAACTAGATGACTCAATATAAGATATGACAATAGTTGCATGTTGAGTCACTTTACTCAAGAGATTGCCTAAATATAAGCAAGCACATATCACTTGAACTAAAGAGATAGTTTCATTAACCAAGATGGTTCAAGGACAAGCATGTGAGGCAATAGAAAGATTTATCAAGGTCAAATCAATTTTTTATTTTCAGAATCAATTTAGCTTAGATTCTATTTGCTTAAGATAATTATCAATAAGACATGTTAGCTAAGTTTTAATCAACTTATCTTAAACGGTTGTTTCTATCAAAATTCAGATTATGATTTATTTGTTATCAATAAAATATGATTCATTAACGTTAGATTGAAGTCTTGCACAAGGGCACATAATGAGCATACAATCTGGTCTACTAGCTGTATGATAAAATAGTTATTCTATCATGCTTCAATACAGCTTTAAAACAATAGATCTACTTTGCTCATCCTTTTCAAATTCTACAAGATGGGGTCACAGACATACCTTCTTCATGCCAATCTTCTATTAAGAGTTTTCTTGTGGACTAACTTTGGTCAATGAAGATCTCCTTTCTTGTTTGGCTTAATTTGGAGTTCGAGAGAAAATGTTAATTCATTCATCATACATATTTCAAACTCACCTTGCATGAGCTTAGTAAAATCTTTATATAAATCTCCATTAGTAGAACCAAGAATGATGTCATCAATGTATACTTTGAGCAAGTAAGATATCACAAATTCTTCTTTTTGATGCAAAGATTTATCACTATTACTTTCTATCAAAAAGGTTGCTTAAGCTTTTATATCATGCTTTTGATGCTTGTTTCAAATCATATATTGCTTTATCATATTTGTAATGAGTGTTTTCAAATATGGTGGTTATTTAACATATATCTTCTTTAATAAAGTAAGCACATAGGAGTCCATTCTACACACTCATTTGATAGAATATAAAGCTCATAAAGCAAGCAAATGATAATGATAATCTTTACTTCTAATCATACAAGAATCTCATCAAGATCTATTTCATCTTTTCTTGATTTAGTCTTTTAGTAGTCATCAATTTTTCTTCATTAAGTGCATTTCTGAAAAACTCAATTTGGTTCTAATTATTAACATGTTTTCAGATTGTTATATATAAAAGATTAACCATATACATATATAATTTGATTTTAGTATCTTGATAATAAATCATTAGTCTCATAAAGAATAAAATGATTTGATATTTCTGCAACTAAAATCTTTTCATTGAATATTCTATATGCATTGCTTGATGAATGATATCCAAGGATAGACATATCTCTATCAGATTTGGCATTACTTTCAAGAAACCATATCAAGTATAACATATACTACTGATAAATATGAAAGATATGCAATAGTTCATTTTCTATTTTTCAGAAGATCAAAAGGAGTTTTCATCAAAAATAGATCTAATAGAAATCATATGTATGACAAGCAGTGATGATAGCTTTAAAAAAATATTTAAGTAGATGACTATCATACACAATTGTCTTTTTCATTTCTTCAAGAATTCTATTAACCCTATTTTACTTATGGTGTCCTTGGTGCTGAAATAATTAATTTCTGTATGAACTTTATCAGGATTTTGGTTTTCAACACTGTGTCATGATACTCTTTATCTTCATAGTTTGGAAACCTTTATCATTTGAAACACTTTTACAAGATTTATCAAATACAGAAAATATTTCAATTTTATTTGCCAAGAACAAATCCAATGTAAGCTTTTTGAAAACTTAGTGATGGAAACAACATCTTTAGATTTAGAAATTGATTTTTGTTTGTTTCCTTAGTTAGCATGCATAGCAAACTTTGACCTTTCAGAAGATAATCTAAGTAAGCCAATGACAAGGTCTTTTGAGATTAAGTACATACTAGCATGAGTTGATTTTATATGCCAAAGATGGTTTCTTTAATCTTGGTATTCATAGTACATATATTCAAAAGCACACCAAGTACACATTAAACAATAATGCCATGGATAAAAACTCTCAATCAAGCATATAGAGAATTCATAGAGTTATTCTTAATAAATTGATTAATCATTTAGCAACTTATCCAATAGTGAGTAAAGTATACTATAAAATGAAGTGATTTGATTATATTTCCAAAAGTATTTTCTATATCACAAAATTGATCAATACATGCAATTCATATTTTAATCAAATACTAAAGCCAAAATAATGATGAGATGCAAGGATTACTGATTTCATTATTATTATTATTATTATTTTTATTTAAAATTACTTTTCATAAGTATGTTTTAAGTTTCATTTTTTTTTTTGACGTGTGTCTAGAACACCCATTTGTATGAATCTATTTGTTCCATGGGTATCTTGGCACATCTATGTCTACATCCTCATATTTTCATTTTGGGTACCCAAGCTTGCTTGGGTCCTTGAGAGTTAGGACATATGGTTCCTTTTGGAACCCAGATTTGTTTAATTGTAATAACTTTACCACTTGATTTAATTATGTTAGAACGATAGGTAAAGTTGTTATGCCCATTCTTTTTATGCTTGAAATAAGTTATCTTATTTAATGGTTTGCTTGGTGAGTTGATAACCTTTTTCTCTAGAGATTTATTATTAAGTAAAGGAGTCAAGCTAAATTTTGATTTATCATAAGCAACATATTGACTTTCAAACATTATTTTTAATCTTTCTGAACTTACAGTGAATTTGTTAATAAAAAATTTTAATTGGTTAATTTCTTCATTTAAGTTTTGATTTTCTTTAATTAAATTTTGATTTTTCTGAATCAATTGTTCTGAATTTAACCTTAAGCTTTCATTTTCAGAATTTAGTTTGTCATATATTTCAGCAATAGAATTTTTTTTCTTTTGAGATTTCGAGATTTAGCTTTTTAAGATTTTTATTTTTAATAGCTAATTTTCTACATTTACTATACAAATCATGAAAAGCATTTAATAGTTCATCATAAGAATATTCTTCATGAAATTCATTAGATTCAGATTCTACTTTATCTTCTAGTGCCATAAAACATAAGTTAGTTACCTTTTGTAGTTCATTGTTGCTTCTGGCTTTTAATTTCTTGCTTGACTCTTCCTTGGTCAAAACTTTCTTCCTTTTTATCTCTTTCTTTCTTTCTTTTTGCTTCCTCTTCTTCTTTGTCTTTAGGAAGCTTTTGAATTTTTTTGTTGTTCTTTCTTCCTCGAGTCGACTCGGGTTTACTTGGAGTCGACTCGACTGACTTGAGAGTCGACTCGAGATCTTCGGGAGACGTCTCGTTCTCAGAGGCCTAAAAGATGATTCTCTGTCTTTTGAACTGTTCTGCCTCGGAGTCGACTCGGGCCTTGTCGGAGTCGACTCGGCTAACTTGGGAGTCGACTCGTTCACAGGGTCTTCAAGACTGTGTCTCTGCCTTTCAAACTGTTCTTTTCTAGGAGTCGACTCGGACAAACTAGGAGTCGACTCGGCTACTGTGGAAGATTCTGCAATCTCATTGTTAGTACGCAATTGAAGCACATGTGAGCTAATCTGAGATTTATCATAAATGTTTTCTAAAGTATTCCAGATCTCCTTAGCAGATAAGCATGCAGAAATTTCATTAAACTTCGTTTCATGAATAGCACAATATAATATGTTCATAGCATTAGCATTCAATTGTGCTAAGTCCTTTTCATTAATAGTTTGAGAGAGTGTGTGAAGGTCATTTATTATGATTTTCCATAAATAAAAGTTTTGTGATTGAATAAAAATGCGCATGCGTGCTTTCCAATATGTGTAGTTTATGCCATTAAACAGTGGAGGGCTATCAATTAACTGTCCCTTTCCTAGAAAACTATCTATTTGAGTTGTCATGATCTTTGGCTGTTGATCGTGAGATCAATAATTAATCTTGAGCACCTGCTCTGATACCACTTGTTGCCCAAGGTGACAACCCAAGAGGGGGGGTGAATTGGGTCTTTTAAAAACTTTTAAACTACTTCTAATCTTTTAGAGTTAATTAAGCTAAGTTGTATGGATGCTTAGTGAAATTTAAACTTAGCAAGAGTATTATTCTAATCTAATCAACTATTAAGCAGCGGATTCAATAAAAGATTAGTCTAAGTTTGCCCAAGTATGCAATTCAATTGAATGAGACTTGATTAAGTAAATTGAATATGCTTGCAACTAAAGGATGCACGAAGAAGAGTTAAGCAAGCTTAGTATCTAAGTAAGTAAGTGAGTGAGGAAGTCAGACAATAAAGAGCATCACAAACACAACAAAAATATAGTGGTTCGGTGCATCCCAGCACCTACATCCACTCCCCAAGACCTCTTGGGAATTTCACTATAATCCCTCAGATTACAGCCGGTTGTTTTACAAGCTCACAACCCAACTTGTTGTTTTGCGAGATCACAACGAACTCGGTCGGTTTTCACAGGCTCACCGACTAGAACCTACCGATTGTTTTCACGGGCTCACAATCCAACCCAGTTGGTTTTCCCTAAGGCTCACCAACCACAACCTTACAACGTTGGTTTTCCCTTTGGCTCACCAACAAACCTTAACACCGTTGGTTTTCCTTTGGCTCACCAACAAACCTTAACCTCTTGATTCAATCCCTTGATTGAATCAAGTTACAAGATATTAGACTAAGAATTTAAAGCAAGTACAAGCTTCTTAACTAAGCAAATATATCAAATATAAACAAATGGAGTAAAGAGAGGCTCTCAAACGAATTTTGAAGATGAAGGAACTCGGCTTCTTCTTTACTTGACCCTCTTCTGATTTGGCACGAGGTAGAGGATGATTGAGGCAGCACACGGATGGAGAGGAAGCTTTGGGATTCACTAGGATGCTCTTCTTCTCTCTATTTCGCTTTGGATGGCCCTTTTGTGCTTATGGGAGATTTTCCTTGTAATCTCTTTGAAATCTCTTCCCTAAATATTTTCTCCCACTTCCTTACCCTCTTCCCTAGCTCTCCTCTTGATTTTATAGCTTTAGAGGGAGTGAAAACAAAAATCTAGCCATTAGAGACAAAAATAGAGCCGTTGGAATCAAGAAAAAAACCAGCCGTTATGCCTCCCAGCGTGCTGGAGTCGACTCGGTTGAAGTAGGAGTCGACTCGGCTGAAACAGGAGTCACTTGTGAATAGTAGTCTGTCGGCACTGTAGCTGGGAGTCGGCTCCGCACTGTAGCACTGAAGTTGGAGTCGACTCGAGATCACTGTAGCGCTGAAAATCAACTTTCTGTTTTTTTGTTTGTTCTCAGTCGGAGTCGACTCGTAGAGTATCGGAGTCGACTTGAGCACTGTTTCTTGAAACTCTAGAGTGCCAGAGTCGACTCTAAATTTTCCGGAGTCGACTCGAGGACTATTCTTTTGAATCTTTCTTTGAATTTGCTCCTTCAACTTGAATCCTTTGAACTTGAAACTTGGGCCAATGAAGTGAAGCTTTCTTCCAACTTTTTTTTAGAGCTTTTGAGGCCTTCTTGTATTTTTCCAACTTGCTATGTTTCTTGCAAAATAAATTATCTTTCTTCTTGCAACACAAATATTAGTAATTATACTTCAAGGTTTTGTGATCATCAAAATCAATCTTTAACTCAATCTTTGGGTCATCAAAAGAGTCATCTAGAGCTCCATCCTTCCTTGAAGAGTGAAGCATCCTTGACAAAGAAGAGAGGAGTCACTACAAGCGATAAATACTTTCTAAACTCTTCTTTATAGTTTATATTGTTTCATTTGCTCATCTAGGAGTTTAAATCTTCTTTCTTAGTTTATTAAACTACTTGTAAAGGTTGGTTGGTTAGCCCGCAAAACCAACGGAATAGGTTGATTGGTGAACCCGGAAAACCAATTGTAAAGGTTCGTTGGTGAGCCCGCAAAACCAACAAAGGTTCGTTGGTGAGCCCGCAAAACCAATAAAGGTTCGTTGGTGAGCCCATAAAACCAACATAGGTTTTTGGTGAACCCGAAACACCAAAGTGTAAAGGTTTTTGGATTGTGAACCCGGAAAATAATCCAACTGTAATCCGCGGGATTATAGTGAATTTCCAAGGGGTCGCTTGGGGAGTGGACGTAGGTGCTAAGGAGAGCACCGAACCACTATATTTTGTGTTGTTTGTATTGTGATTTGTTTTAGCTTACTAATCATACAATTGACTTAAGTAAGTTAGTTAAAATCGAAAGAAATCAATTCACCCCCCCTCTTGGCTTGTCACCTTGGGCAACAAGTGGTATCAGAGCAAGGTGCTCTAATAGTACTCATTGATCTCACAATCAAGAGTTAAAGATCATGACAACCCAAGTGGGATGTTCTATGAGTGAGGGGCAATCCACAAATAGACCACCTCTATTTAATGGCACAAACTACACATATTGGAAAGCTAGGATGAGGATATTCATTCAAGCTTCCGACTATGAACTATGGTACATCATCACTAGAGGACCTCACACACCCACACTTAACATAGAGGGCACTATCATACCCAAACCAGAAATGGATTGGAATGAAAGTGATAGAAGATTAGCACAGTTAAATGCAAAAGCTATAAATGTACTTTACTGCTCATTAGATGTAAGTGAATTTAATAAAATATCTACTTGCTCTACTGCTAAAGAAATTTGGGACAAACTTGAGGTCACCCATGAAGGGACCAATCAAGTTAAAGAGTCAAAGATAAACATATTGGTACACAAGTATGAATTGTTTAAAATGGAATCTACTGAGTCCATAACTGATATGTTTACTCGTTTTACTGACATTATAAATGGGCTTAAGAGTTTAGGAAAGTCTTATTCTAACTCTGATTTGGTGCGAAAAATTCTCAGGTCTCTACCAAGAATTTGGGAGGCCAAGGTAACCGCTATTCAAGAAGCTAAGGACCTCAACACACTGCAATTAGAGGAGCTTCTAGGATCACTCATGACCCATGAGTTTACAATGAGGCAAAATTCAGAAGATGAGGTCAAGAGAAGAAAGCCCATTGCCCTAAAGACTACCACCCCTAAACAACAAACTGAATCGGAAGATTCAGATGATGATGAAGAAATTGATAAAGAAGGGATGGCTATGCTTGGGAGAAAATTCAGAAAATTTATGAGAGGTAAGAATAGATTCCATAAAAAGAAACCCTTCATCAAAGGTAATTCAAGCAAAGAGAAGGGTAAGGAAGAAAAGGAAAAAGAAACTCCCATTTGCTATGAATGTAACAAACCCGGGCATTATAAGATAGATTGCCCGGATTTGAAATGGATGGCAAGAAAACTGAAAAAGAAGAACTTCATGGCTGAATGGAGTGAAAGTGAGGAATCAAGTTCGGAAGAGGAAGATCATCAAGAGACGGCCCAAATGTGTCATATGGCCAATGACGATGAGGTAGATTCTGAACTTGACTGTGATTTTACTGTTGATGAATTACATGATGCATTCTTGGAACTCATGGAAGAACATAAGAAACTAATTAATAAAAATAAAGTTCTAAAAGAAGAAAATCAATCTCTTGTCAAAGATAAGTTAAAACTGTCTCATAACTGTGAAACATTAAGTAGGAAACTTACAAATGAAACCAAGAATTTAATTGCTGAAAACATCAAGCTAAAAGATGATGCTGAAAAATATAAATCCTTGGTAGATAAATTTACACTTAGTTCTACTAAATTAAATATGATTCTTGATAGTCAAAAAGCTGTATATGATAAGGCTGGTTTAGGTTATAAAACAAATAAGAAACAAAAATTCTTAAAGAACATTTTTGTAAAAGCTAAAAGTAAAAATATTACTTGTTATTGCTGCAATAAGTTAGGACATAGAGCATATGAATGTAACTTTAGAAAGTCCAATCAAAACAAATTAAGTAATAATCAAAAGATTAAATTCAAGAAAGTTTGGGTTCCAAAAGGAACATGGAGTACTAACCCTAAAGGACCCAACTTAGTTTGGGTACCTAAAGTTTCTTCTTGATCTTGATTGCAGGTGTGTCTTACAGCTGATAAAGTGGAAAAACGATGGTATCTAGATAGCGGCTGTTCAAGACACATGACCGGTGACGTAGATCAATTTGTCATCTTGGAATCAAAGAAGGGTGGAGTAGTAACCTATGGAGACAATGGTAAAGGGCATATCATTGGAAAGGGTAAAATTTTCATTACTCCATCTATTTTCATAGAAAATGTCTTATTAGTCAAGGGTTTGAAACATAACCTTCTTAGCATAAGTCAATTTTGTGATAAAGGGTTTAAAGTCACGTTTGAAGCATCTGTATGCATAATCACAAATCCTAAAGATAATAGCATTGTACTTGTAGGACAAAGGCAAAGAAATATTTACTTAGTAGATCTTCATGAGTTAGGCAAGAAAAATGGATTATGCTTAATTACTAATGAAGAAAAGAAAACTGAAACTAGTTGGCTTTGGCATCGAAGACTAGGACATGCTAGTATGGAATTAATATCAAAACTAGTCAAGAAGGAATTAATAAAAGATGTGCCAAAATTGATCTTTGAAAAGGACAAAATATGTGGACCATGTTCATTGGGGAAACAAACTAAATCATCTTTCAAATCAAAGAATATAGTATCAACAACTAGACCATTTGAACTCATACACATGGATTTATTTGGACCTACTAGAACTACAAGTCTAGGAGGGAAGAAGTATGGACTAGTTATTGTTGATGATTTTTCAAGATATACATGGGTTTCATTTTTGGCACATAAGAATGAAGCATTTTCAGAATTCTTGAAACTATATAATAATATCATAAATGAAAAGAAACTCACCTTAGTAGCAATTCGAAGTGATCATGGTACCGAATTTGAAAATCAACACTTTGAAGAATTTTGTACTAAATATGGTATATCACATCAATTTTCAGCACCTAGAACGCCTCAACAAAATGGGGTTGTTGAAAGGAAAAATAGGACATTGGCAGAAATGGCACGCACAATGTTGTGTGAGTCAAATCTTCCAAAGTACTTTTGGGCTGAAGCTATAAGCACTGCTTGCCATATTCTAAATCGAGTTTTAATACGACCAATAACCAAGAAAACTCCTTATGAACTTTGAAAGAATAAGAAACCAACTGCTAAATATCTTAAAGTTTTTGGATGTAGATGTTTCATTTTAAACAATGGCAAGAAGGATCTAAGTAAATTTGATGCCAAGTCAGATGAAGGTATCTTCTTAGGATACTCCACATCTAGCAGGGCATACAGAGTATTCAATAAAAGGACTTTAGTAGTGGAAGAGTCAGTCAATATTATATTTGATGAGTCTGATAGTGAGTCTGCTAGGAAAGAAAATATTGTTGATGATGATACAGGAATTATCGACTTTGAAAAGTTGAATATTGATGACGTACCAAATCAAGATAAGGGAGATGATTGCGTGCCACCTCAATCCCAAAACTTGCCAAAGGAATGGAGGTATGCATATGGACACCCTAAAGACTTAATCATTGGTGATCCATCACAAGGGGTAAGAACTCGATCATCTCTTAGAAATTTAAATGATTATCTTGCTTTTGTTTCACAATTAGAACCTAAGACTTATGAAGAAGCTGAAAAAGATACTAATTGGATAAATGCCATGCAAGAAGAATTGAATCAATTTAAAAGAAGTAATGTATGGACATTAACTGAAAGACCAAAGCATAACTCAGTAATTGGAACAAAATGGATATTTAGAAATAAATTAGATGAAAGTGGATTAGTCATAAGAAATAAGGCTAGACTTGTAGCTAAGGGATACAATCAAGAAGAAGGAATAGACTTTGATGAAACATTTGCTCCAGTAGCTAGATTAGAGGCTATTAGATTACTTCTAGCATTTGCATATTTCATGGATTTCAAATTATATCAAATGGATGTGAAGAGTGCTTTCTTAAATGGTTTTATTGAGGAGGAAGTATATGTAGAACAACCTCCTGGTTTTGAGAATCATGAATTGCCAAATCATGTGTTTAAACTACATAAGGCATTATATGGATTAAAGCAAGCACCTAGGGCTTGGTATGATCGATTAAGCAAATTTCTGCTTAATAATGACTTTAGTAGAGGAAATGTAGATAAAACTCTATTTCTCAAAAGAAAGGACAAAAATCTATTAGTAGTACAAATATATGTAGATGACATAATCTTTGGTGCCACAAATGATACTCTTTGCAAAGAATTTGCTGATTTAATGCATGGAGAATTTGAAATGAGTTTGATGGGAGAACTAAGCTTCTTTCTTGGATTACAAATCAAACAAACTAAAGAAGGCATTTTCATTCATCAAACTAAGTAATACAAAGGAAATACTAAAGAAGTTTGGGAATGAAAATCATAAGGGAGTAGGCACTCCAATGAATCCTACTAGTAAGCTAGACAAAGATGAAAAAGGGAAGAGTATTGATATTAAGCTCTATAGAGGACTAATTGGATCCTTGCTCTACCTTACTGCTAGTAGACCCGACATCGTATTTAGTGTAGGAATATGTGCTAGATACCAATCGGATCCTAAGGAGTCACATTTAAGTGCTGTTAAAAGAATCCTTAGATATTTAAGAGGAACTACCAATATAGGATTATGGTACTCAAGAGACTCCTATCTAGATTTGCTTGCATATTCAGATACGGATTTTGCCGAATGCAAATTAGATAGGAAGAGCACAAGTGGCACATGTCAATTCTTAGGAAATAACTTAGTATCATGGTTTAGCAAAAAGCAGAATTCAGTGGCACTGTCCACAGCTGAAGCTGATATATAGCTGCTGGTAGTTGTTGTGCTCAAGTATTATGGCTTAAGCAACAACTAGAGGACTATGGAGTTAAGCTAGATAATATTCCTATTAAATGTGATAATACTAGTGCCATCAATCTTACTAAAAATCCAGTTCAGCATTCTAAAGCCAAACACATAGAAATAAGGTATCATTTTATTAGGGATCATGTGCAAAATGGAAATGTATGTATTGAGCATATATGCACTGAAAAATAATTAGCCGACATATTTACAAAACCATTGAGTGAAGATAGATTCTGCGTGCTAAGGAGGGAATTAGGCATATGTGATCCTTTTTATTGAAGAAATATAAAAGGGAGCTAGTAGTCTCATGATACATTCCTCTAATTTCTAAAATCTCATGAAACATGAGTCAAACTTGTTATCTATAGATTCCTTACTCATGTATCATTGTCCCAGAAAGGATTTATAAGGATTGGAAGCAAAGAAAATTTTTAGAAGCAAAAAGGAAGAGAAAAAGAAAAATTCTGCACTTGGGTCGACCCAACCCAGAATAGGGTCGACCCAACGTTGAGTCGACCCAAGAAAATTCTTGAGTCGACCCAACGTCGGGACCCCACTGTTAAAAGGGGACCCGAGAGCAAAATTAGGGCACTGTTTGTTGGAATCCCTTGCACGCCGCAGAAAATTTCAGAAAAATTCTGCGCGCAGCGGAATACATGCGCGAGATTCCGTTCATCGCATGAACATATTTTAAAACCGTCGTTCGTAGATAGATTGGGATTAAATACTTTTACATAATATTAGGAAGATCAGATCTTCACCTTGTGCGGGTAGATATTCACCGCAATCTGATGATCGTGGTATTTGTTGAAAGGTTCACTTGAAGCCGCACACGCGTCCGGCCTCTACGGGTATCCACACGAGGCAGAGAACCAATCCAAACTCTCTAATCTCCCCGGGGTGCTAGCTCCCTTGCAGAGATATGTTTTGATGGCTGAAATCCTCTCTTGATTTATCAACTCTTTGATAGATCTCAAGAGGAAGAAGAAGGACTTGGAAGGGAGGAAGAAGATCCCATCTTGCTGCCTCCTTTTTCTTTTATTCTTGTGGATGGAAGAAGGGTGAAGAGAGAAAGCCATACACCACCCTATTTTTCTTTGATGCTCATGGCTGAAAACCCCAAGAGGAAGGAGGCTTGCCCATGGCACAAAAACCAAGAGGGGAGGAGGCACTCTCACGGCACAAAAACCAGAGAGAGGGGAGGAGCTCTCACGGGAAGAAAAATCCATAATTTGGGCCCCCCTTTTGTTTCCCCTTTTCTTCCTTTTTTTTTTTGTTTGTGTGCGGCTGAAAACCATCATGGGAGAGGGGGGCTGCCGTATCCTCTTTCTTTTTATGAGAAGAGGGGGCCACATGCTCCCTTTTTTTTTTTGTTTGAACCCTAGGCGTGAGCTCCTACAAATTAGGAGCTCACGTCTATCTTTTGGCAAGAGGAGGGGCGTAGGAGGGGCGTACGCCCCTCCCTCTAATCCTCTCATGTCCCACGCCCAAGCCTCATCTCATGAGGTGCGTGGGCCCCACTTTCAGCCCCTTTTTAATCCCCTCACAATTGAGGTCTAATCTAATTAGATCTCAATCAATTTATGAATCAATTAGGACTTATCCATATGAGTCCTAATCCAATTATGACCCAATTGAATCTTGACTCAATTAAATTCTTCAATCCTAATCCAATTAGGAGTCATCTTAATTTATTAGATCAAAAATAATTAGGACTTTAGGAATCCTAATCTAATTAGAATTTATTTAATTTTAGTCCTAATCCAATTAGGACTCTAGGTATCCTACTCCAAGTAGGACTTTAATTAAATTTGAAGTCCTAATCTAATTAGGACTCTTGGAGTCCTACTCCAAGTAGGACTCTTATTTAATAAGATCAAACCCAATTAATTAAGTCCAATTGATTCAATTGAATTGCAATCCAATTGCAATTACTCCTTCTTCAACTCACTAACTCTTAGTGGGTTAATTAATTATCAATCAAATTGATAATCATGAACTATTGTGATTCCAAATCACAACTCAACCATCGGATCGGTCAATACCTCTATTGTGTGTGACCCCATAGGTTCTATTCTGTCTGGTAGTGAGATATACTGCGATCTCTATCACAATATCATTGAAAACTCCTTTCAATGGGTTGGAACAATTCCAACTCAACTCACCAGGGATCATCAATCATCAAGATAGTCCCTGTGAGTCTCACCATCCACCAGTGACACCTAGCAGCATGTAGTGGCTATCCAGCAGAATGGAATGATGAACCTCTAGGTGCAGTTAGTATATAATACAGTCCTTCTATCGTGGATCCCTACAGGACGGAGGTCATGGATAACTCGTCAAACCCCATCGTCTGTCATATGTCAAGATTTATTCGACTTAAGTTCGAGAATGGAAAACTCCTTTTCCACTGTACATACTACCCCGGCCGAGGATTTACGAACTCAGTCTCATAAATCACATAGGATCTCTCTTAACCTATCAAGATCGATAGATTCCATCTAGATGCACCCCTACTCCTACAATGAACCTACTGCAGCCAATCTGCACCACAAGAACCCAATTGGCTAGGGCTCATGTTTATGTGCTCGTCAAACTACAGCAACCTCACTGTGAATAGCCGAGGCATCGCAGGTCAAAGGACCAGTCATATAACTTCAGCATCAAGTAAGTCACTGACGAGTGGATAGACATCCAAGTGACTACTTGCTATGGTCACGCTCAGTACCCTTGTTCTCTAATAAGCACTTGCACAATTGCTCCAGTGTCGCCACACTGTGGACTCAAGACTCGTCCATCAAAGAAAGCGATCTGTGCACTAATCTCAGCGGATCGATCACCGTCCTCGTGATGATCCATCGATCAGGAGCAATTCAGAAATTAATCACCAATGACACATGCCTCAAATTCTCAACTCTTGAGAATATGCGTCATCATCTTATTAATTTCTTGGACGATTCATGGACACATAAGAACATGAATGAAAAGAATGCCCATTCTAATAAATTCATTATTAGGTCAAGTACAAATTTATGTCCCAGAATAAAATAATGCGTCAGCCAAATTGGCTTCTAGGGCATACTTCTAACAATCTCCCACTTGCACTAAAGCCAATCAGCTATAAACCTAAGCCCCATCTTCTCAAGATGCGCTTGAGTTTTCTGCTGACTTATCTGCTTAGTGAATGGGTCCACCACATTTCCTGTGGAGTCTACTCTCTGATCCTTTACTTATTTCTTTTCAAGGTAGTCCCTTATTAGGTTAAACCACCGCTCTATGTGCTTCGGCTTCCGGTGAGACCTTGGCTCTTTAGCTAGTGCTATGGTGCCTTTGTTATCGCAGTAGAGTGTTATGGCATCTGATGACATTACACCTAACTCAGCAATGAACTTATTAAACCAGAAGGTTTCCACTGCACCCTTAGATACGGCTAAACATTCAGCTTCTAAGGTAGAATCTACAATAATCGGTTGTTTGGAACTCTTCCAATTTACTGAACCATCATTGTATATAATCTGATGTAGACTTTCTATCATCAATATGTGTGCATCCTTCTACCTTCAACTCTGATCTTCTTCCAAAGACCAAGAACATGTCCGTAGTTCTTCTCAAGTACTTAAGACTGTTCTTCACAGCTATCCAGTGCTTCTTGCCTGGATTTGACTGATATATGCTCGTGACACTCACAGCATGTACTATATCAAGTCATGTACATAGCATGGTATACATGAGGCTCCCTATAGCCGAAGTATAAGGGATCTTGCTCATCCACTGAATCTCTTCAGATGTGTTGGGGCACATCTTCTTGAAGAGATTTACCCCATGCCTAAGGGGTAATAATCCCCTTTTAGAGGTTTCCATGCCGAACCTCTTCAACACTCCCTCTTTGTAATATTCTGTGACAGGACAAGCATCCTCTTAAATCTATCTCTATAGACCTTAATTTCCAAAATATAGGATGCTTTTCCAAAGTCTATCATGGAGAATTCCTTAGACAACCAAACCTTGACTTAGGATATCATCCACGTACAATACGAGGAATGCAATAGCCCTCCCACTAACCTTCTTATAAACACATGGTTCCTCCTCGTTCTTGAAGAAATCAAACGATTTGATTATATCGTTGAAACGAGTGTTCCAACTCCGAGATACTTGTTTTTGTCCATAGATGGACCTTTGCAGCTTACAGACCTTGTGATCACCATCACAATATCATGATATGCTACAACAACAAGCAATATTCGAATGGACTTCAGCATGGCTACAGGTGAAAAAGTATCCTGATAATCAGTGCCTTCGCACTGACTATAACCTTTCGCCATTAGCCTTGCCTTATAGGTCTCTACCTAGCCATCCGAACTTAATTTTCTCTTGTAGATCCATTTACACCCAATAGGTACTATACCTTCCGGTGAATCTACTAAGATCCAGACTTGGTTGGAATGCATGGAGTCTATCTCTAACTTCATGGCTTCCAGCCATCTCTCGGAATCGATGTCTAACATCGCCTCGTTGTAGGTATTGGGATCCTTACCTTGATCCCTATCTCCCATGAGGAGCACTTCCTCTACATCCTCTGTAAGTATACCTAAGTACCTTTCAGGGGGATGGAAGATCCTACTAAATCTACGAGGTGGAGGAGGTACAACATGTACTGGCTCGATATGAATAGGTTCTATAGGCACAATGGCTCGTTGCTCTTTAGAGACTTTCTCTTCGAGCTCAATTTTTCTCCTACTGCCTCTATCAAGGATAAACTATTTTCCATGAAGATAGCATGTCGGCTCACAAACACTTTGTGATTCTCTCGGACATAAAATTGTATCCAAATAACTCTTTAGGATATTCTATAAAACGAGCACTAATTGTCCTATCCTCTAACTTGTCCGCCTGTTGTCATTTGACTTGGGCCGGACATCCCCAAATCTTGAAATAACCAAGACTCAGCTTCTTACCATGTCATATCTCATATAGTGTGGTAGGAACAGACTTAGAGGAAACACTATTCAATATGTAAATAGCTGAAAATAGGGCATCTCTCTAAAGAAACAAGGGTTGATCAGTGAAGCTCATCATGGACCTGACAATATTCAATAGGATCTGATTCCTCCTCTCCGACACTCCGTTAAGCTGAGGTGTACCAGGAGGGATCCATTATGAAACTATACCATTCTCCTTGAGATAATCACGGAACTCTCCACTAAGGTATTCACCTCCTCGATCTGATCGAAGAACCTTAATGAGTTTTTCTGTTTGTTTTTCTACTTCATATCTGAACTCTTTGAACCTTTCAAAAATTTCAGATTTGTGTCTCATACACATGACCATACCGTGAGTAATCATCGGTAAATGAAGTAAAAAATTACAACCCCTAGCCTGCGCATCGAATGGGCCACACACATAAGTGTGTACTAGGGTAAGTATCGCAGTGGACCTCTCCCATGTCCTAAAAAGGATAATTTGGTCATCTTTCCTTGAAGGCAGAATTCACAAATCGGATATGACTCGAAAGTCAATGAGCTCAGAAGCCCATATTTCTTCAATTTGTTTATTCTGTCTTCTCCTATATGACCAAGCCTGAGGTGCCACAAATACTTTAGATTTATCTCATCTCTAGATCCTTTTGGATCCTATGGTACTCACTGTTTGCTTAGATACATTCACAGGTACATCCAAATGTAAGTGATAGAGACGGTCAATCATAAAACCATATGCATCCAATTTATTTCTCAAACAAATTGAACAATAGTCTTATAAAAATCTTTCTGTGCTAAACAAGATACAGAAATCAAATTTTTGTTTGCAACAGGTAACAGTCTCTAAGTATCCTTTTAATAATGAGCATATCTGGCATACCTTCTGAAGGTCTGTCACCCTTCTTACTCTTTATGCTTTCCATGTATGTAGGACAGTTCCTCTTCCAATGGCCGTCTTATGATGCAATGGAAACACTTTTTCTTGCAATCGGCCTTTTTCTTGGAACTTCCTTACTTGGCCTTTTCTCGGTCTTCTGCCTTTTCACAGGTTTCTTCTTCTTCCAAGTAGACTCTCTCTTGGAAGTAGAAACCAACTTGACAGCGAGAACGATGCCCCTTGAACTCTTCAAGGTCCCTAAGGTAGTTACCAATTTTATTTAACAATTCTATTTTGGTGCATACAATCTTGTTCATATGGTAATTTACTATAAACTATTCATATGAAGCTAGAAGGGATTGCGGGATCAAATCCGTTTGCAATTCCTTGTGCATGGTCATGCCGAGCTTCTCAAGCTCCTCTAAGTTCTTTATCATGGTCAAACCATGATCATGGACAGACTGCCCATCACACATCTTGGCCTTGAAGAGCCTCTTGGACACTTCAAAACATGCTGCGTGACTCTGTTCACCATACAACTCTTGTAAGTGATATAATATGTCCCTGGCAATCTTCATGTTCTCATGCTGGCATTAAAATTCATTGGACATGGATGCCTTTGTGCAGCACCTAACTTTATTGTCATTGTTCGTCCACTTAGCATGCGTCTTACGCTGATCAGTGATCGGACGGATTGGTAACACGGGGATTCCATGGTCTAGCACATACCCTAATTTCTCACAATTCAAAACTATTTTTGAAATTTGCTGAGCCAGTCTTTATAATTGGGTTTGGTCAAATGGTTGTTCTATAGGATATGAGTTAAGAGTCTAGAAGCTAAATTTCTAATCCTCAGAGAGTAAAGATTCTAATTAGAATTTTGTACTTGATCTCTATTTATTTTAGGGCCTTTTAAAACAAATATACCTCCCACTATTTTCTCGAATCTCTCACACTCCTCTAGTAGAGAAACGGAAACCTTGCGACTCTAGGTTTCAAGTGGGGTGCTACGGTCCCACCAATTTACATACCACCTCACCTAACAGTTATTGGTGACAAATAAACGATGAGTGTACAACTCTTGTACAATGCTTCTCAAGCAAGTTGTAGCGCTATCAGGTCTCTAAGTAATGAAGACCTCACCTAACAGTTATTGGCCCCATTCCTTAGTTAAGTCGGACCCACCGTATAACCGCAGAAGTAAAGCCGTCATTGGGTCCCTCACCTAACAGTTATTGGGCCCAACCCTATCTTTACCCCTACAACATCTCATGCCTAATAGAGAGGTCCAGTCCCCCGATGCAACTTGCCCACTGTATCCAGCCGAGACAAATCAACGCCGGAAAGACCTTAGCAGCTCTACTACGGTGGAAGACCGCTAGACTTAATATTTTCGAGGAGATTTAATTTAGGTCTCTTTCATTTAATTATCTACATCTCATGCAAATAATTATGTACCCGCTATGCATAAACATAAACATAAACATCCAGGCATAATAACAAAAATTAAACTGGTGATGATCATGGATCCAGGATGGGGTCATAGTACAAGCACATGCACGTCAATTGGTTAGATCGTCTTCAACTCTTGACTCGATCTTGAGCACCCTTGGTCCAATTGCGATCAACTCCTTGATCCATCTCCAATCAACCCTTGATCTCGATCCGCGCAAATCGTGCTTGTAGAGGCATGCACCGATCAACCATTGACATGCAACACATCACAGATTACATCCCAGATAACTTTAAAAATAAATAAAATTAAATAATAGTTACAACCCTTTTTCATGAGACACGCAGGTCTCTAATACATCAATATAAGATGCACGCAGGCATCTGAAAATCTGATTTACATGCATCACATAACATCACAGAACATTTCAGCACATGTAAAGGGTCCATCCATGATCATCACCATACGCATCTCATGCATTAAATAAAATTTACAGATCTGAATATTTAACAGATTATGTCATCTTATGAGTTGCTGATCATGCAAGATATGATTCTAAATATTTTTAATCTCATTAACAAATCAATAGAATCATTAATCTAATCGCATAGAAAATCAGCATGCAGAAAAATCAGCAAGCTGAAAATTCTGCATGCAGAAAAATTCAGCAAGCATAATCTTTAAATTTTCAGATCTATTATGCCTTAATCATTTAATCCTAATCTTAATCTATGCAACCATGGCTCTGATACCACTGTTGGAATCCCTCGCACGCCGCAGAAAATTTCAGAAAAATTCTGCGCGCAGCGGAATACATGCGCGAGATTCCGTTCATCGCATGAACATATTTTAAAACCGTCGTTCGTAGATAGATTGGGATTAAATACTTTTACATAATATTAGGAAGATCAGATCTTCACCTTGTGCGGGTAGATATTCACCGCAATCTGATGATCGTGGTATTTGTTGAAAGGTTCACTTGAAGCCGCACACGCGTCCGGCCTCTACGGGTATCCACACGAGGCAGAGAACCAATCCAAACTCTCTAATCTCCCCGGGGTGCTAGCTCCCTTGCAGAGATATGTTTTGATGGCTGAAATCCTCTCTTGATTTATCAACTCTTTGATAGATCTCAAGAGGAAGAAGAAGGACTTGGAAGGGAGGAAGAAGATCCCATCTTGCTGCCTCCTTTTTCTTTTATTCTTGTGGATGGAAGAAGGGTGAAGAGAGAAAGCCATACACCACCCTATTTTTCTTTGATGCTCATGGCTGAAAACCCCAAGAGGAAGGAGGCTTGCCCATGGCACAAAAACCAAGAGGGGAGGAGGCACTCTCACGGCACAAAAACCAGAGAGAGGGGAGGAGCTCTCACGGGAAGAAAAATCCATGATTTGGGCCCCCCTTTTGTTTCCCCTTTTCTTCCTTTTTTTTTTTGTTTGTGTGCGGCTGAAAACCATCATGGGAGAGGGGGGCTGCCGTATCCTCTTTCTTTTTATGAGAAGAGGGGGCCACATGCTCCCTTTTTTTTTTTTGTTTGAACCCTAGGCGTGAGCTCCTACAAATTAGGAGCTCACGTCTATCTTTTGGCAAGAGGAGGGGCGTACGCCCCTCCCTCTAATCCTCTCATGTCCCACGCCCAAGCCTCATCTCATGAGGTGCGTGGGCCCCACTTTCAGCCCCTTTTTAATCCCCTCACAATTGAGGTCTAATCTAATTAGATCTCAATCAATTTATGAATCAATTAGGACTTATCCATATGAGTCCTAATCCAATTATGACCCAATTGAATCTTGACTCAATTAAATTCTTCAATCCTAATCCAATTAGGAGTCATCTTAATTTATTAGATCAAAAATAATTAGGACTTTAGGAATCCTAATCCAATTAGAATTTATTTAATTTTAGTCCTAATCCAATTAGGACTCTAGGTATCCTACTCCAAGTAGGACTTTAATTAAATTTGAAGTTCTAATCTAATTAGGACTCTTGGAGTCCTACTCCAAGTAGGACTCTTATTTAATAAGATCAAGCCCAATTAATTAAGTCCAATTGATTCAATTGAATTGCAATCCAATTGCAATTACTCCTTCTTCAACTCACTAACTCTTAGTGGGTTAATTAATTATCAATCAAATTGATAATCATGAACTATTGTGATTCCAAATCACAACTCAACCATCGGATCGGTCAATACCTCTATTGTGTGTGACCCCATAGGTTCTATTCTGTCTGGTAGTGAGATATACTGCGATCTCTATCACAATATCATTGAAAACTCCTTTCAATGGGTTGGAACAATTCCAACTCAACTCACCAGGGATCATCAATCATCAAGATAGTCCCTGTGAGTCTCACCATCCACCAGTGACACCTAGCAGCATGTAGTGGCTATCCAGCAGAATGGAATGATGAACCTCTAGGTGCAGTTAGTATATAATACAGTCCTTCTATCGTGGATCCCTACAGGACGGAGGTCATGGATAACTCGTCAAACCCCATCGTCTGTCATATGTCAAGATTTATTCGACTTAAGTTCGAGAATGGAAAACTCCTTTTCCACTGTACATACTACCCCGGCCGAGGATTTACGAACTCAGTCTCATAAATCACATAGGATCTCTCTTAACCTATCAAGATCGATAGATTCCATCTAGATGCACCCCTACTCCTACAATGAACCTACTGCAGCCAATCTGCACCACAAGAACCCAATTGGCTAGGGCTCATGTTTATGTGCTCGTCAAACTACAGCAACCTCACTGTGAATAGCCGAGGCATCGCAGGTCAAAGGACCAGTCATATAACTTCAGCATCAAGTAAGTCACTGACGAGTGGATAGACATCCAAGTGACTACTTGCTATGGTCACGCTCAGTACCCTTGTTCTCTAACAAGCACTTGCACAATTGCTCCAGTGTCGCCACACTGTGGACTCAAGACTCGTCCATCAAAGAAAGCGATCTGTGCACTAATCTCAGCGGATCGATCACCGTCCTCGTGATGATCCATCGATCAGGAGCAATTCAGAAATTAATCACCAATGACACATGCCTCAAATTCTCAACTCTTGAGAATATGCGTCATCATCTTATTAATTTCTTGGACGATTCATGGACACATAAGAACATGAATGAAAAGAATGCCCATTCTAATAAATTCATTATTAGGTCAAGTACAAATTTATGTCCCAGAATAAAATAATGCGTCAGCCAAATTGACTTCTAGGGCATACTTCTAACAGAGGCTGCTCGCGTCGCTGCCGAGGCGAAGCACATGGAGGCTCGGGCCGATCTGCTGAGGGTTTCCTCCGAGGCGGACGACCGGATTGTGGCGAAGGTCATGGAAGCGAAAGCTCAGATTACGGAGCGAGCGGAGGCGGCGCTGGCCGAGAAGAGCGCAGAAATCGGGCGTCAGGCGGTACAGGCCTATCGTCAGTCCGTCGAGTTCATCCGTGACATGTCGGACGCGGGGTCCGACTCCTTTGCCTTAGGCTTCGATGAAGGCCTGGCAAGGGTGTCCACTAAATACCCCAGAATTGACCTGAGTGGGGTCTCCCTCCTCGACTCTCCTCCGATGCCATTGCCTGCCGATTCTCCAACCGTCTCCCTACCCTTCGCAGACGTGCTCGCCGTTCTCGACCCAGTGGTTCCTCCAAGCTGACTTTTGTACTTTTCTTTGTTCTTCTTTTTTTGTATGTTGGCGTTTTGCCATGTTGTATGGGTCTCGGCCCTGATGCAACGAAAGTTAATGCAAACAAAGTGTTTCTTCATTTCACTTTCGTCCTTCCTCTTTTTAACTCTTAGTAGCGTCTCGCCGACTCCTGACTCTTGAAGTTCCTCCGGCGCTAGGCCAGGCATCCGAGGGTTAGGCCTCAGGAAATTCTTCCGGCGCTAGGCCAGGCATCCGAGGGTTAGGCCTCAGGAAATTCTTCCGGCGCTAGGCCAGGCATCCGAGGGTTAGGCCTCAGGAAATTCTTCCGGCACTAGGCCAGGCATCCGAGGGTTAGGCCTCAGGAAATTCTTCCGGCGCCAGGCCAGGCATCCGAGGGTTAGGCCTCAGAAATTCTTCCGGCGCCAGGCCAGGCATCCGAGGGTTAGGCCTCAGGAAATTCTTCCGGCGCCAGGCCAGGCATCCGAGGGTTAGGCCTCAGGAAATTCTTCCGGCGCTAGGCCAGGCATCCGAGGGTTAGGCCTCAGAAATTCTTCCGGCGCTAGGCCAGGCATCCGAGGGTTAGGCCTCAGGAAATTCTTCCGCTGGTCGGCCAAGGCTGGCGCAAGCCGAGGCGACCGGTCGGGGCTTCAGGCTAGTCTGCTCCCGGGATGATCATCGGGTTAGCCTAGCATCCGAGGGCCGAGCCTCGGGAATTCCGCTCGTTGGTCGGCCAAGGCTGGCGCAAGCCGAGGCGACCGGTCGGGGCTTCAGGCTAGTCTGCTCCCGGGATGATCATCGGGTTAGCCTGGCATCCGAGGGCCGAGCCTCGGGGAATTCCGCTCGTTGGTCGGCCAAGGCTGGCGCAAGCCGAGGCGACCGGTCGGGGCTTCAGGCTAGTCTGCTCCCGGCATGATCATCGGGTTAGCCTGGCATCCGAGGGCCGAGCCTCGGGGAATTCCGCTCGTTGGTCGGCCAAGGCTGGCGCAAGCCGAGGCGACCGGTCGGGGCTTCAGGCTAGTCTGCTCCCGGGATGATCATCGAGTTAGCCTGGCATCCGAGGGCCGAGCCTCGGGAAATTCTGCTCGTTGGTCGGCCAAGGCTGGCGCAAGCCGAGGCGACCGGTCGGGGCTTCAGGCTAGTCTGCTCCCGGGATGATCATCGGGTTAGCCTGGCATCCGAGGGCCGAGCCTCGGGAAATTCCGCTCGTTGGTCGCGCGCCTATCACTTGCCGCTCGACGGGTTTCTCCGTGGCCAGCTGCGATCGTGTTTCTCCTCCTCTCGAAGTGTCACCTGGGGAACACCAGAAGGCCATTAAATGCTAATTGAGGCGTTACCTGGGAAATCGGACCGGCCAGTTGCTGCTTGCGAGGAGTGCAAGTTAAGCGGCCGCGATACGCGCGTTCTTCGAGGCGGATGCGGCCTGGGCGCATGCGGAGATACGGGGGCCGCGGGATACACACCGCCCGGAGTGTCCTGCACGAAGAATACAATTAAGGAGAACGACGCTTAGGAGATCGTGGGGGATAAGCCTCGAGAGCCGGAACGGCTCCGGATTCGATGTGCCCGCATTTATTGGAGCCGCCCGCATTTATTGGAGCCACCTGCATCGGAACGACCGGGGCCACAGTTTGGCTATAAATATAAGCGTAGGTGCGGTGGAGCCTGCCAAGCCGGAGCTGTTCAGGTTGCCATGGGTCGTGGACCTCCTCTCCGGCGCGTGGCTGGGAAATCCCTGCCGGAGGAACGGGAGGCGCGCCCCTCGCGACTTCCGCCAACTAGCCGTTTCATCTGGGATCAACGGGAAGATTCTCCCCGGTGGAACTCCGCTCTAGGCGTTTCATCCGGGATCACATCCCCCTCTTTTCAGTCCCACCTCCCGATTGAGCTCTGCGCTAGACGCTTCATCCGGGATCGCGCCTCCTCGCGCTCTTCTCCCTTGTATTCCTTTCCTCCCCTTCTCCTGGGGAAGACCGGAATATCCCTTGGAGGTGGCGTTCCTCTAGAAGCAGTGTGAACTTCTTCTTCGTCCGCGCCGGCTCTTCGTCTTTTGCGTGAGGCATCGATGGCGCCTCCGGGGGGAAGCACCCACGGCCAGTGGGATTGTAGCTGCTTCGGGCGGAGGGTTCGGGATCCCAGATCTTCAGCTCCACGGAGTTCCACCTCTTCCTTACTTTCTTTACTCCCAATCCCCTCTGGGAATTCTTTGTGATCACACGAACACGCCATTGTAACCAGGAATTATTGAAATGAAAAGAACTATATATTTTGTCGAACTGTCTTTCTGGCTTTGTCTTTCTACTGGTAATACACTCGCAGGTTAGCGGAATTCCAGCTCCTTGAAATTTCTCGACCATCTAGGGCCTCCAACTGGTAGGAGCCAGGTCGGTTTACCCAGCGAACCCTATACGGGCCTTCCCAATTTGGCGCCAGCTTCCCACCTTTCGCGGGTTGAGATGCTTTGGCTCGCCTTAGCACCAGATCTCCGATTCTGAAAAGTTTTGGTCGGACCTTGGAGTTATAATATCGGGCCACCCTCCGCTGATACATCGCCATCCGGACCTGCGCCATTTCCCTCGCTTCTTCCAAGAGGTCCAGGTTCCCTCGGAGTTGCTCCGAATTGGCCTCGGGTCGGTGCGCGGCCACCCGGGGCGAGGGGAGTCCGAGCTCCACGGGGACAACCGCTTCCGTGCCATAGGTTAGGCTGAAAGGCGTCTCCCCGGTAGGGGTCCGATGCGTGGTCCGATACGCCCAAAGGACGTTCTCGAGTTCTTCGACCCAAGCTTGCCCCGTCCGACCGATTCGCGCCTTAATTCCTTGGAGGATTGTCCAATTTGTTACCTCGGCCTCACCGTTGGTTTGGGGATGCGACACAGATGTGAACCGATGCTCGATCCCGAACTCCTCGCAGAAGTCACGGAAATGCTTGTTGTCGAACTGTCGACCATTATCCGAGATGAGGACCCGGGGTACCCCAAATCGGACAATGATGTTTTTCTTCACGAACTTCCGGACTTGCGCCTCCGTGATAGTGGCCAGCGGCTCTGCCTCCACCCACTTGGTGAAGTAGTCGATTGCAACAATCAAGAATTTCCGCTGGGCGGAAGCGACGGGGAATGGTCCGAGGATATCCATTCCCACTGTGCGAAGGGCCAGGGTGCGGTGATTGGTGCCAAGGGGACAGAAGGGACTCTCTAGACGTTGGCGTGGCGTTGGCAGGCGTCGCATTTCCGTACGTGATCCTTTGAATCCTCCAACAAGGTAGGCCAATAATAGCCTTGTCTCATGATCTTGTGCGCCAAGGACCTAGCCCCCGAGTGCGATCCGCAGACGCCCTCGTGGACTTCGCCGAGGACGTAGGCCGCCTCCGAGGGGCGGAGGCACCTTAAGAGGGGGGCGGTAAACGAGGTCCGATATAGCCTCCCTTCATAGAGTACGTAGTGGGCGGACTTTCTGACAAGTCGCCGAGCTTGATCTTCGTCTTCAGGGAGGATCCCTTCGGCGAGGTAGGTGACGAGCGGGTCCATCCAAGACGGCTCCGGATCAATCGCCATCACCGCTCCAGCCTCGCCGATGCTCGGGGCATCCAGGGTCTCCAGGTAGATTGCCCTCGATAAGTTGTGCGCCTCTGCGCCCACCAAGCGGGACAACCTGTCGGCCCTGGCATTTTCGCTTCTGGGGACCTGCTGGAGGTCGACGCTGCCGAGGTCGGGAATGAGTGCTTGCACCTTCCGGACGTAGTTCTGCATGGTCGGGCTCCGGGCCTCGAACTCCCCACGGACCTGCCCGACCACCAGCTGGGAGTCGGTGAAAACCTTCAAACGCCGGATGCCGAGCTCCCCGGTGAGTTTGAGTCCCGCGACTAGGGCCTCGTACTCCGCCTCGTTGTTGGTCACTGGAAATCCAAACCTCAAGGCATACTCGGCTATCACTCCATCAGGACTGGTAAGGACCAGCCCGGCTCCTCCACCCTCGGGGTTCGACGACCCATCGATGTGAAGCGTCCAGGTCGGGAGGTCGAGGCTGGGCGTTTCCGACGGTCTAGGCTCCGCCTCCTGCACCGTGCACTCAGCGAGGAAGTCCGCGAGCACCTGGGCCTTGATGGCGGGTCGAGGCTGGTAGCGGATGTCGAACTCACCGAGTTCTACTGCCCACTTCACCAGCCGTCCCGCATTCTCGGGGTTGCTGAGGATCTGTCGTAGTGGTTGATCAGTTAAGAGGGTGACAGAATGGGCCTGGAAATAGGGGCGGAGCCTCCTGGTCGTGGTCAGCAGCGCGAAGGCGATCTTTTCAGCCTTCGTATACCGCGTCTCGGCATCCCGTAGGACCCGGCTGATGTAGTACACGGGCTTCTGGAGCTTTGCCTCTTCCCGAACCAGCACCGCACTGACCGCGGTTGGGAGACCGCCAGATAGAGGTAGAGCATCTCCCCTTCTTGCGGCTTGGACAGCAGGGGAGGAGACGCCAGGTATTCCTTGAGCTGGTCGAATGCTGCTTGACATTCGGCCGTCCAGAGAAAGTCTTTCGGGCATTTTAACACTTTGAAGAATGGTTGGCAGCGTTCGGCCGATTTTGCCACAAATCGTCCGAGCGCGGCGACCCTTCCAGCGAGCTCCTGAACCTCCTTCACTTTGGTCGGAGGGGACATACCTTGGATGGCCTTGATTTTATCCGGGTTGGCTTCGATACCCCGCTGGTTGACAATGAAACCGAGGAACCTCCCGGCCGAAGCGCCAAAGGCGCACTTCGCTGGGTTCAGCTTCATGCGAAACTTCCGCAAGGTGGTGAAAGTCTCCTCCAGATCCACGATGTGCTGGTCTGCCTGGCGGCTCTTCACCAGCATATCGTCCACGTACACCTCCATGTTCCGGCTGATTTGCTCTTTGAAGATTTTGTTGACGAGGCGCTGGTAAGTGGCGCCAGCATTCTTCAGACCGAAGGGCATTACCTTTTAGCAGTACAGCCCCCGGTCTGTTATAAAGGCAGTTTTCTCCTCGTCCTGTGGGGCCATCATTATCTGGTTGTAACCGGAGAAGGCGTCCATGAAAGACAGCAGCTGATATCCGGAAGTCGCGTCGACCAGTTGGTCTATCCGCGGAAGCGGAAAGCTATCCTTAGGGCACGCCTTGTTCAGGTCGGTATAGTCGACGCACATCCTCCACTTCCCGCTCGCCTTCCGGACAAGTACGACATTTGCCAGCCACTCGGGTAACTCACCTCCCTTATGAATCCTGCTCCAAGAGCTTGTCTACCTCCTGGTCGATTCACTGGCCGGTGGGTCGGGTCGACGTTGAAGGCGTGAGAAATGACCTCCGGGTCGATCTCAGGTACATCGGCCGCCGACCAGGCAAATACATCAGCATTGGCTCGGAGGAATTCCACCAACCGGGCCCGAGCTCCCGGGTCGAGATTGGTGCCGACCCGGACCGCCCGGTCCCGGCGGCCTTCCTCGAGGGGAACTTCGACCACACCCTCGGCCGGCTCCCCCTGCCGCAAGGCCACCTCGTCTCTGGCATCAAGGGACTCGACGTTGAGGGCTTCTGCGGGCTTCTTCCCTTTGAGGGTCGCTAAGAAACATTGCCGTGCGGTCGGTTGGTCACCTCGGACCTCCCCGATCCCGATCGTCGTGGGGAACCGCATGAGCAAGTGGTACGTGGAGACCACCGCGCGAAGGGCGTTCAGCCCGGGTCGTCCGAGGATAGCGTTGTAGGCCGAGGGAACACGGACGACCAAGAACCCGAGTCGCACTGTGGCTTCTGCGGGTGCAACGCCCGCAGTCACAGGCAGCTCAACGACACCTTCTGAAAGAGTAGATGCCCTACAAGCCAATCGCAATATGTATTGCGAAGGGTTTTTCTTTTGATTTGTCCAAATCATGTACATGACATTTAAATATGAATAAAGGCGTTATGTTTTATCATATGCTGTTGATTATATTTATGATAAACTCCTTAGATTAGGCAATGGTTTTAAGACTATGATGAGATCATACTAGTGAGACTTAAAATCCTAAAATCCTAATCTTAAATATTCCCAGTCATTGGTACATTGAGTCGGGGATCAATGATTACCGGAAAGACTGGCATGTCTTATGTATGCTCGATGCAGAGGATGATTGATCTCACAATCATTTGTGTGGAGACACTAATACAAAGATATGGGTGCTCATTAGAAGAATGAGTTTACTGAATTGACCTACAAAGAGAAATCTTATGAAGTCTTACTTACATGTCAAAAGATGATTCTCTTAGTGGGAGTTGTGCAACTGATCCTTTGACCTGAGATCACCATGGTATCTTGTGCACATGAACCTATGTTTTGGTTTACACTCATTCATGACAATAAGTTATGTACGAGGTCTTCTGGATATGGTGGATTGTGTACGAAGATTATGAGTAGATCAACAAGGAATTAATCACTTCTAGTAAGAGAAGATAGCATCCTATTTATTCTAATCATATGATAATTCAGGAAGCCTTTGATCAAAGCAGAATGAAAATTAGAAAGAGTTTCTAATGTTTCATTATTTGAATTATCATTAAAAGATTGAGAAAAATATGAATATGAAATTGAGTTTGACATATATTCATACTCATATACATATTTGGGATGCAGTTTGATTAAAGGATTGAATTGCATGGTAACTTGCCACTGAAGGGTATTTTTGGTATTTCCACCAAATTCCATATTTTCCGGGTAGACATGACACGTTGCTAGACGTCAATCTTGTCTTATAGGTTTGATCGAATTAAAGAGTTTAATTCGATCACCAATTAGAAAGGATTCTAATTGTTAAGTTCGGGTTCGCGCAGTTTGGACTTAAATCGATTAGAAGAGTTCTAATCAAGTTGGGTCAACTCGCACTCACACCTATTGCTGGCTAAGTATGGAACCCAATGGGTCACACACAAGAAAACTTATCAAGGGTCTAATTGGATTAGATCATGTTTGCAAGATAAACATCCTAGCAGGTGTTGCAAACCTTAGCTCCTGATTCGAACTGGATTCGAATCTGATTCGAATTGGATTCGAATCTGATTCTTAATTGATCTAATTTGATTAGATCATATTCTAATATGGGTTAGCCAAGAGTTGGCACCTAATTGGCTTGGTTTGAGTCTAATTGGATTAGATTTGATAAATCATTCATTTTTGACCGTTGGATCAACATTTGGATGAAGAGATGGATCAAATGGATGGCACCATGAATTGGAGCCATTGGATTTTCATCATAGGATGATGGGAGATCGTGATGACGTGATGGATATCATTGGGAGGCGTGGAGATGAAAAATAGGTGAAGGAAAGAGAGAGAATACGTGAAGATTAAATGGATAAGAATGAACCATTTATTTGATCTTATCCATTCTCTCTCTTCTCTCTTCATCACGCCTAAGGGATATATGGCGCCTTCTTTCATGGCCTTTGGATCATCATCAACCCTTGATGAATGGATAAGGTTGGTTCCTATTTTTCTTGCGTGAGAAGAAGTGAAGAAAGGGAAGAGTACGGCGCATTTTCATGAAGAGGTGCTTAGGGAATCAAGCGCCACATCATAAGCGCTTGATCTTATCCTAACCACTTTTGATACGCCTCTCCCTATTTTTGTGGCGCCTTCTCTCCTCTTATCACGCCCCATCTGAAGGATGTGTGGATGGGATGCATCCTTTGGTGATGCATCCCCACGCCATCTATAAATAGGAATGCTCCCGGTGTTTTCTTATCATCGGAAATCAATCCAACTCTCTCTCTCTCATATCCCTTCTTTCTTACATTAGTTTCTTTCTTTCTAACATTGCTTCTAGTGTGTCCTAAGCCAAGACAAGGTGGTCTTCCTTAGGACAAAAGGATTAGAAGTGATTTTAGAAGGCTAAAGAAAAATAGAAAGGAAGGAAAGTGTTGCCCAGATAGACAACCCAAGAGGGGGGGGTGAATTGGGTTTTTAAATTAACTTAGCTAATTAAAACTTTGTGGATGATTAACGAAATACTATAGCCAGTTATTTAATTAAAGCTAAGTGCTGTGAGTATGTATGGGGAAGAAGATGAGAGACAATGCACTACAAACACAAAGTTTTATAGTGGTTCGGAGCTAACCCTTGCTCCTACGTCCACTCCCCAAGGTCTCACTGGGAATTTCCCTATAACCCCCTTGGATTACAGCCGGTTGTTTGCAAGCTCACAACCGAACTTGTGGTTTTACGAGCTCACAACGAAACTCGGTCGGTTTTCCCAGGCTCACCGACTAGAACCAACCCCGATTGTTTTTCCGGGCTCACAATCAAACCCTTACACTCGTTGGTTTTAAACCGGCTCACCAACCAACCTTAATCCCCTTGATTCAATCCCCCGATTGAATCAAGTAAATACACGAGATAGAAGAAAACAGAAAATAGCTTCTCAAAAAGCAGATTTAAAACAATATAATCGTAAAGGAGTTAGAAGCCCTCAAACGCTTTTAAGATGGTGAAGAGGTGTGGCTTCTGGAACTCCCGGTCTCCTCTTAAAAGAGTGATCGACTTGAAAGCAGGAGGAGGAAGCTTTGAATGCTGGGAAGATGTTGGTGGAGCAGTAAATGCAGATCTTCCCTTTTTCTCGTTGAAAAGCACTTAGAGAGCTTGAAGACTTGAATGCTAGGAGTGGAATATGTGTTCTCTACCTTGCTACAGTCTTCTGTGGCTATTTAAGCCAACCCCCACGGAAACTAGCCGTTACTCTGCTTTTTCTGGCCGTTCTGCACACTCTGCGCAGCCTGACAATGTGACCGTTGGTGGGTTGGAGTCGACTCGCGCGATCAGGAGTCGACTCGGCTGTAGCAGGAGTCGACTCGAGCTTTTCCCGGAGTCGACTCGGCAACTGTTCCCAGTTTGAATTAAAGTTGCCGTCTTGACTGGGAGTCGACTCGTCTTGACCCCGGAGTCGACTCGCCAACTTCTGGCGCTGACCTGGCAATTTTGGGAGTCGGCTCATCCTCTGTAGTCCGTGGATCCAAATTTGAATTTTGTCCACTCGAGTCGACTCGACTGTCCTGGGAGTCGACTCGAATCTCAGAGCCCGAACTCCCGATTCTCTGTCTTTTGGGCTCATCCAGTCTTGGAGTCGACTCGAACTTCCTTGGAGTCGACTCGGCTCTCAGTTTCCGAAAGTTGGTCTTCTGCCTTTTGACGTGAAGCTTGTCTTGGGAGTCGACTCGAGCTGTCTGGGAGTCGACTCGAATCTCAGAGGCCAGTAACATGGTCTTCTGTCTGTCGATGGTCGCACAGTCTCGGAGTCGACTCGCGTACTGCGGGAGTCGACTCGAATCTCAGAGTCCATAAAACGCTCTCTGACTTTTTCTTTGTGTACCGCTGGGAGTCGACTCGCGTTCCACTGGAGTCGACTCGAATCTCAGAGTCCATAAAACGCTCTCTGACTTTTTCTGTGTGTACCGCTGGGAGTCGACTCGCATTCCACTGGAGTCGACTCGAATCTCAGGACCTGAAAAATTGCTCTTCTGTCCTTCTGTCTGTTTTCAGTCGGAGTCGACTCGTACTGATCAGGAGTCGACTCGAGCTCGTGCCAGTGACCTTGATACGCTTGGAGTCGACTCGTGAAACTCGGGAGTCGACTCGTATCTCAGACATTGGTTCATGCAGACTTCTTTAACTTATCCAAAATGCTATGAACCAAGTCTAGAGACACTTGGACAGGATTTTCACTGAAACACTCAATTGAATTCATTAGTAATCACAAGATATACTCAAATGCTTTGAGCTCATCAAAATCAAACGGGGTTTTAATCGATCACTCCACAATCTCCCCCTTTTTGATGATGACAAAACTTTGAGTATATGTAAAATGAGTTGCTCAGTAAATAATGAATAAACTCCATAAATGAATTCAAATATCTTGATAATTTAATTTATCCAAGTTTGAAAGGAGTGAAACATTAAATTTCGGAGTTAAAGTTCCCCCCTTTCATTTGGAATTATATAAGCCTTCATATTCTGCAATCAATTGTTTGGCTTATATGACATTAATGATTTAGCTTGATTAAAATTCAGATTCTCCCCCTCAACATATGCATTCAACTATGTTTTGATTTTCTGAATTTCCTTTTAATGCTTTGAAATTTTTGAACTAAAATTTTTGTTTTTAGAGGGAAAATCTGTCAATTTGTTCTTGAGTAGGATTCAGCTAATCTCCGAATATCTCTTGAATAGATTCTGGAGATTACTCCATTAGGAGCCCCAAAAGAGAGATAATGAGCCTCGAGGTACCGAATCCACTTAGAACAAATTTATGTGTGTTTTTAGAGTTTATCGTTTTATTTATTTCCATTGATTTCTTTTACATATTTTTTAATATTTCTCCCCTTTTACATATTTTACACATTTCTCCCCCTTTTTGTCATCATACCAAAAAGGAGGTAATCACACACAATCAATGGCACAAATGGCACAGTCAATCATCAAATGGCACAGAAATGAAGATAAGATGTCTACTCATTGTATTGATATGAAGGTGAATACATTTGAGCATACAATAGGTAAAACAAGAACAATACAAAAGAAGACAAAACACAACTCAAAATCATCTATGACCTCCTCGAGGATGTGCCTCCCCCTCTCGAGGATACATCTCCTCCTCTGGAGGATGTAGCTCCCCTCCGAGGATACATCTCCTCCTCTGAAGGATGTAGCTCCTCCTCTCGAGGATGTGACTCCTCCTCTCAATCGGCTCTGCTTCATGAGGAGGGCGACTGCCTCTGTAACATGGCCCAGCTGCGTGATAATAGACGTGGTGGCTCTGCTATGTGTAGTGGAGAGCTCAGTCACCGACGTCTGAAGCCCAGTCACCGAGGTCTGAAGTGCGTCCCAGCTTGTCGATGAGCACATTCGACAAGCGCTCGGCCCCCCGGTGGTGGTGTGCATGTCACGGTGGATGTCATCCCGCATCCTCCTCGTGGTGCTCGTGACCTCGCTCATGCTGTGGAACTGGGCCTGCACCAGGGTCCTAATGTTGTAGATCTCCTGCCGCACCTCAGCCGTCATGTCTGTCACGGCTGGTCAAGGATGGGACCAGTGCTGAGGATGGAGTGGGTGCAGGAGTGGGAGCTGGCACGGAACCTCGGAGCTCCCGGAGCAGCTCGTCCCTCAAATCTCGGACGATCTCCTGCCGCAGCTCCCGGAGGCTGCTCTGGATCAATACGGACCTCCATAGATGGCGGAGCTGAGGAGGAAGGTCCGGCAGAGGTGGTAGGAGCAGGAGGAGTGGATGGAAGGTCTGGATGGTCTGGGGACTCTGGGTAGTCAGAATCTGGCTCAGGACTGGGTGATGGTCTGGTGGTCTGAGCGGTGGAGAGTGGACTTCCTAACCCAGATCCCTTCTCTCTTCCGAAATTCCATCCTGTGCATGGTCCCCGTACCCAAGCGATCAGTCCATCGCAAGGCACGAGAGGGTTCCTTCTCAGGAATGGAAATTTCGTACTGCCTAAAGAGAAGAGTGAATAACATTCCGTATGGGAGGGAGAGCCTAGGTCTATCCAGGGGCTCACACATATACCTATAAATGAGCTTGGGGAAGTTGGACCGGGGTGTCCTGAAGAATGTAAGACATAATAGCTAGGTCCCTCTCATTCACAAAATCAAATCTCCCTGTCTTAGGGAAGATGGACCTGGACAAAATGCTCAAAAGGATTCTCACTTCAATAGGAAGTGAGCTAGCAGATACCTTCATCTAGGGGAGACTGAGGTGGATGCCCTAAGACGATCGTAAGGGCCTCAAATCTATCCTCATGATGTGCAGGAGCCACCCCTACTAATGGAAGGTGGAGGATATGGGCAATGAGGTCCTCTGTGACACGCAATGGGACACCTAATACCGTGCCCTCAATACCTCCATCTCCCCGATGGACGGTACTGTAGAACTCTTGAACTAGGCCAGGATAGGGTGGGAAGGTCCAAGGTGAGGAAGTACTCTAGACCCTGGGCTCTAAGCCTATCGCCTATGGTGAATCCTTCCCGGGAGAGATAGTCGAAAGTGACATACCTCCCGGAGGTGACGGCCTTCCCGGCCAACGGCCTAACATGAACCACCCTAGGCGGGGAACGATCCGGAGGAGGTTGGCCTCGCGGGATCGTGCCGCGCCTTGGAGCGCCGCTCGGGACCGGCCACGGGACGGGACCTCTTTCTAACAACTCCCTTGCGAGGCATCTTGACCTAAACGAGATGAAAACCTAGAGAACGAAGAAGGGATCGATAGAGGAAGCTCGGGACTGACCTGAAAAGACCTAGGAACGGACGGAAACTCAATGTCCGGCGAAGAATCGACGGAAAAAGGGCTTGGAGACGATCGAGGATGACCTAGGAGTCGGCTCTAGGGCTTTGTGAACAGTGGCGGCTTGAGAAAAAGTGTTTGCGAAACGACAAACCGAGGTTAAAAAGTCGGATCCCGACTGCGAGTCGACTCCCCTGAGTCGCGGAGTCGACTCGACCTCGAGTCGACTCCAGAAAATGCGCGAGTCGACTCTCCTTATGCGCCTGTAGACTTCGAGTCGACTCCCGACAATGTGCGAGTCGACTCCCCCTCAGCTGCCAACTTTGCGAGTCGACTCCCCCAAATGCGCGAGTCGACTCCCCCTTAGGAGCCGGCTCTGAAACTTACTCGAGTCGTCTCTAACCTTGGCACGCACTTAAAAATCATGCTATAACCGTGCCAAATGAGGGAAAATCACCTAGTTGGGATCTGATTTGATGATCATTGAATAGAAACTCTATTTTAACCTCATTTTAACCATCAAAATCAATTAATCTAGTGGAAACTCCCACTAGGATGGGTCAATCACTCCTAATCCCCTCCTAAGTACACTGAACCTCTCTTCACTTAGGGGTTTTGTGAAAATATCTGCTAATTGATTATCAGTACAAACAAATTGGAGAGTCACATCACCATTCAATACATGATCTCTTATGAAGTGATGTCTTATCTCAATGTGTTTAGTTCTTGAGTGTTGAATTGGATTTTTAGTTAGGTTTATGGCACTTGTATTATCACAATTAATGGGGATTTTATCTTGTTTAATGCCATAATCTTCTAATTGTTGTTTAATCCACAAGATTTGAGCACAACAACTCCCGGCTGCAACATATTCAGCTTCTGCAGTGGATAATGCAACCGAGTTTTGTTTCTTGCTAAACCATGAGATTAGGTTTTCTCCTAGAAATTGACAAGACCCGCTGGTACTTTTTCTATCAAGCTTACATCCAGCGAAGTCTGAATCTGTGTACCCTATTAAGTTTAGGCTAGATTCTTTAGAGTACCACAGCCCTATGTTCTTAGTTCCTATTAAGTATTTAAAGATTCTCTTAACTGCAGCTAGGTGTGATTCTTTAGGATTAGCCTGATATCTAGCACACATGCACACACTAAACATAATATCAGGCCTACTTGCAGTAAGATACAGTAAAGAACCTATCATACCTCTATAAAGTTTTTGATCTACAGATTTACCTGATTCATCTTGGTCTAACTTACATGATGAGCTCATGGGGGTGCTGATTGACTTGTTTCCCTCCATATCGAACTTCTTGAGCATCTCCTTGATATATTTGGCTTGATTGATGAAGATGCCTCCTTCAGATTGTTTGATTTGAAGCCCGAGGAAGTAGTTCAGCTCTCCCATCATGCTCATCTCAAACTCACTCTGCATCAAATCAGCAAATTCCTCGCAGAGGCGATTGTTAGTAGCACCGAAAATGATATCATCAACATAAATCTGTACTAATAACATATCCTTATTTTTCTTTTTCAGAAATAATGTTGTATCTACATTTCCCCTAGAGAATTCATGTTCTAATAGAAATTTACTAAGTCTCTCATACCATGCTCTAGGTGCTTGTTTTAGACCATAAAGTGCTTTGTTCAGTTTATACACATGATTGGGGTATTGATGATTTTCAAAACCAGGAGGTTGTTCCACATATACCTCCTCATTAATAAACCCATTTAGAAAAGCACTTTTTACATCCATTTGATATAGCTTGAAGTCCTTAGAGCATGCATATGCTAATAATAGTCTAATAGCCTCAAGTCTAGCTACGGGAGCAAAGGTTTCATCAAAGTCTATACCTTCTTCTTGATTATAACCCTTTGCTACTAGTCTAGCCTTATTCCTTATAACAATTCCATTTTCATCTAGCTTATTTTTATATATCCATTTTGTACCTATAATTGGATATTCAGAAGGTCTCTCTACTAGATCCCACACTTTGTTTCTAGTAAATTGGTTTAGTTCTTCTTGCATTGCATTTATCCAATTTACATCATTTTCGGCTTCTTCTATATGTTTGGGCTCAAAGTGTGAAACAAAAGCTAGATGGTTATTCAAATTTCTAAGGGATGCTCTAGTCCTAACGGGTTGGGATGGATCATCTAGAATTAGTTCCTTAGGATGCCCATGAGCATACCTCCAAGCTTTAGTTAGCCCATGATCCACTATAGGCTCTTGGTTTGATGATTCTCCTTCAATCAACTTTTGATTATCATCTTGTAATCCCATCTCATCTATCTTTTCTTCAAGTATTTCAATATCATCATCAAAATTAACCTTCTTACTAGATGAGATGTCACTAGAGTCATCAAAAACAACATGTATAGATTCTTCTATAACTAGGGTTCTTTTATTAAAGATTCTATAGGCTTTACTAGTTGTAGAATAACCTAGGAATATTCCTTCATCAGATTTTGGATCAAATTTCCCTAGATTATCTTTCCCATTATTATGTACAAAACACCTACATCCGAAAACATGAAAATAGTTAACCTTTGGTTTTCTGTTTTTCCACAGTTCATATGGTGTTTTCTTTATGATGGGTCTTAATAGAACTCTATTTAATACATGGCAAGAAGTATTAATGGCTTCTCCCCAAAAGTACTTAGGGAGGTTACTTTCACATAACATCGTTCTAGCCATTTCCTCTAGGGTTCTATTTTTCCTTTCCACAACTCCATTTTGTTGTGGTGTCCTAGGTGCTGAGAAATTATGGGTTATCCCCTTTTTACTACAAAATTCATCAAATAATTGATTTTCGAATTCGGTACCATGGTCACTTCTAATAGCTATAACTGAGGACTCTCTAGCATTTGTTACTTCCTTATGGAACTTCTTAAACATAGAAAATGCTTGATCCTTATGCGCTAGAAACATGACCCATGTGTACCTAGAGTAATCATCTACTATAACTAGACCATATTTATTTCCACCTAGGCTTGTTGTTCTAGTTGGACCAAATAGGTCCATGTGTAGTAATTCTAGAGGCCTAGAAGTAGAGACACATTTTATGGATTTAAAAGAGTTTCTAGATTGTTTGCCAAATTGACATGCTTCACATATTTTGTTCTTTTCAAATTTTAATTTTGGCAAACCTATCACGGAGTCTCTTTTAACTAGTTTAGTTATTGTGTCCATGCTTGCATGACCTAACTTACGGTGCCATAACCAACTAGCATCATTTTCTTTAGTTTCATTAACAACTAAACATTGGTTATGTTTTGTAAGGTCTTCTAGATCTACCACATATACATTTCCACGTCTCATCCCTTTAAAAACTAAACTATTATCATTAGGATTTGTTATAATACATAGTGATGGTTTAAACATAACATCATATCCTTTATCACATAATTGACTAATGCTTAACAAGTTATGCTTAAGACCATCAACATATCTAACATTATCTATAAAGGTAGAAGGGGTGATTTGAACTTTACCAATACCAATGATGTGACCTTGGTTGTTGTCTCCAAAAGTCACAGCACCTCCCTTCTTAGCTTCAAGGGTGAAAAATTGATCTTTATCACCCGTCATGTGCCTTGAACAGCCACTATCCAAATACCAGCAGTTTTTGTTGACCTTGGCTGCAAGACACTCCTACACAAGCAAATCATGTCATCTTAGTGTTGCCCAAGGTGACAAGCCAAGAGGGGGGGTGAATTGGGTTGTCTAAAAATTATGTTCCCTAATTTTTACTTTGAATAGAGTGCAGCGGAATAATAAGATGTTATTTACTTAAGCTCTAGGCAATTACAAGTAAAGCAGTGGAAAATTAAGCTAGAGCAATTACACTATGGCTTTAGGGTGCAATTGATCTAAAATTAACTTATAGTTGTATGATCAATTTTAATCTATGTTTATGGTAAGAATGGAGTGGAAGCTAAGCAAATCACTTATAACTCTATAGAAAACAAAGCTAGAGATATTACACAATCAAGCATGAATGTAAGGCATGAAATAGAAGAGATAAGACATCACAAACACAAAGATGTATAGTGGTTCGGTGCACCCCAGCACCTACATCCACTCCCCAAGACCTCTTGGGAATTTCACTATAATCTCTCAGATTACAGTCGGTTGTTTTACAAGCTCACAACCCAACTTGTTGTTTTATGAGATCACAACGAACTCGGTCGGTTTTCACAGGCTCACCGACTCGAACCAACCGATTGTTTTCACGGGCTCACAATCCAACCCGGTTGGTTTTCCCCAAAGGCTCACCAACCACAACCTTACAACGTTGGTTTTTCCCTTTGGCTCACCAACAAACCTTAACCCCTTGATTCAATCCCTTGATTGAATCAAGTTACAAGATATTAGAATAAAGGTTTAAAACAAATCAAAGCTTCTTAAACAAGCAAATATAACAATATAAACAATGGAACCCGCAAGAACCCTTTTAGCCGTTGGAAGCATGGGAGATGATGGTTCTTCCGATGTGGATCGCGTTGGCTTGGATGTGAGCTTTGAATGCCGAATGGGAGTGAGTAGTTGAGCACGAAATCAGTTGGGAAGGCTTGAATGCACTTGATTTCTCCTCTTGAAAGCTCTAACCCCCTTGAACCTCTTTTTCTTTCTTCTCTCTTGAGTGATCTTGTGTTGGGTTGGTAAGAGGTTATTTAGAAGCACCTAAGAGGTCCCTTTTATAGCCCAAAAAGCAAATATAGCCGTTAGACACAAAAAAGAGACGTTTGAAATTCAAATCAAACCTGAAAAAGTTGTCAGTCGCGTCCCAGGCGCTCCGGGGACGTCTCCGCGCTTTACGGGGACGTCTCCGCGCTTCGGGGACGTCTCCGCGCTTTACGGGGACGTCTCCGCTTGTTTGCGCTTTTTGCATGGGGACGACTCCGCTGCTTCGGGGACGACTCCGCCGTTATATCTCCGAAAAACAAGTCTTCTGGAATTCTCTGAGAGAGTCGACTCCGCTTTTTCAGGGGACGTCTCCGCTGGTCTGCTTTTTACTTGCGGGGACGACTCCGCAGGTGCCGGGGACGTCTCGGCTTGTGCTAGTTCTTCCTGTTTGTGCCAGAGACGTCTCTGAAACTATCAGGAGACGTCTCGGCTATCCCTGAACTTTTTCTTTAGCTCAAAATATTCTTCAATAAATTCATAAAAATTATGGGAACTTGCCTAGACATTTCTTAGCAATATTCTTAATAAAACACATGAATTCCTCAATTAAATAGATAAGATATAATGGAATTTTACTCTAGTGTTTTGCATTCAACAAAACCCATTAGGGGGTCAACAATCTCCCCTTTTTGATGATGACAAAACACTGAGTATATGCAAAATTTGAAAAATAACATATACACAGTATTTGCTCAGTTTTACAATGTGCATTAATTCAAAATATTCAATTTCCAGTTCTATCCTTATGCATAAGTATTGATCTTAGTAGCTCTTGAGCAATTTTAGCATATCAACTGAATTTGAATCAAGTTAAGATGTAAATTGATGAAATATTGATGCTAACAACAATTAAAAACCAAATACTTTTGATTCCCCCTTTCTTTTCCAGAAGGACAATTGTCTTAAAGCCAATATTCTTCAATTTTATCTTTTCATTTTGTTGATTCTAATTAAAATTTCAAGTATGAGTTTAAATTTTGCATTTTGCATTCCATATTGGTTCTACTCTCCTTTTTTGACAAAACTTGGAGTAAATGCAACACATAAAGCATTATGAGTATACATATACTCAGATATTTCTCCCCCTTTTTGACAACATCAAAAAGATAGTGAAAAGGATAAATGAGCATAGATCAGAGCCATTTTGGATAATTTTAGAGCAAATTATGATGAGAGCGCATCTAATGTGATTCCAAGAAGTTTTCTAATTTGATACCATAGATAGTTTTCTAATCAAGTTAATTCAAGAAGTCCCACAAATGATATTCAAAGAAAACACGAGTGGAAATCTAACCTCTCTTCAATAATAAGTGTGAAAGCTTGTTCATTTAAGATCTTTTGCCCAATCTATTAAGTATTTTATCAATCATGAGAGCAATTTAATTAATTCTCAGAGTAAAAGATCAAAAACTTATATACTTGAAAAACATATCATTATGTTGGATCATTAATTCTTAATGACTTCAAAGTTCTTTTATGATAATAAGAGCATTGGGGCACAAAAACCAAAATATGAAATCATGCAATTCTTAAAGCTCTTTTAAAGACTTTCTTTTATTTCTTTAGAAAATAAGCACAATTTGATACACAAAAAATATGAATTGGCACACAATTTAAGTTTCAGATGATACATATTGGAGAGTATTGGGATCACTTTTCATTTAGTATTCTTTCTCTCTCCTTTAGTTATAGATTTATGCAATTAAGTTCCATAAGACCTCTCCTTCTG